>NW_026555345.1:5220663-5388290 GCF_029017545.1 Prosopis cineraria | reverse complement strand
AAAGATGATAAGAAAGAACAAAACACGTGCCTGACGATAAATTTCTGCCCAGAAAAGAACTAGAAGTGTATATGCTGAGAAAAAGAGTACCCTGGAAGATCCAATAGAACCAAAACTAGTACCTAAGCCAATATACACTCTGTATCATATAAAAAACTAAAAAAACCTGTTTCTTAGTAAAAAAAAAAAATTCCCTCTTCAACTTTGCAATTATAAAGAGCATAGGTGCAGTACTAACCTTTGGTGTAAGATAAAAACTTGGTGGTGAAATCCAAATATCACTGCACGCACTGCAAAATGGAAATGCAAAAAGAGTAAGACGCCCAAAATTGCACACAACAATGAAAATATAGAAAGCATCAAGCCTCTCAACGTCACCTCCATTGACAATGAAGTTCATCAAATGAAAAACTTTTTGTGTTGTCCAACCATATTCAGGAACTCTTAATTCAATTCTTATCAATTGAATCTGCAGTATTTGGAACCAGGAAGACAACATCAGGACGAGGATTCTTTGGGACATAAAACACAATGGAAAAAAACAAATAGTGGGAAATAAACAACCGCTTGAAGTCCACCACAGGGCGTTTGGCGCGATCAATGGGACAACATTCCTTTGCATTGCCAAAAAAAAAAGAATATAATATCTTTTAGATATACACATATCGTTACTTTACAGTAATTATCCTTGCCTCGTCATCATTATTTTCTTTAAATTGTACAAAAGACATTTCCCAAGAACGAAATCACTTTCAGTCAATTCCACTTTACTATCAAACCCTCCAAACGCACAAATTAAAAATAATTATTTAAAATTAGAAATTGTCGCGCTAAAGAAGTACTAGACAAGGCATCAAAAAAATTTTTGGACAAGGAAAAAAAAATTATCATCACCCATGAATTTCGTTTCGTAAATTAACCAAGAGATGAGCGCACCGAATAGCCACAAAGCTTTAATAATTAATTAAAATATAGCGCTTTTTTTATGGCAAAAACAGTATTTTTCGGCCAATGTCAAAAACAGAGGTATGCTTACGAAGGTTGAACAGAATGTATAATGCTATATTTGTTAAAGGGCAATCACTCACGAAAAAGGTTTCCCAGCTTGAATTTGCTGGGAAAAAGAATCGAAACTCCAAGCTATAAAATAAATTGATTCAGAAAGCGCAATCGAAAATCAGAATGTGGACACAAAATCATTTTTCTGAAAGAGCTTAAGCAATTAATCACATAGAATCACACGAGAAAGAAGATAAGCGGAAACTGCAGTGACAGTAGATCAGCAGTATAGGAAAGGAGCGGGGGGGTGACCAGAGCAGCGGTGGAGACGAGTGCATAGCAACCGCAGAGAGAGAAGTAGACGGCGTTCTGCCAAACAGTGTTGTTGTTGATATCGTCCCACCCAATTGGAGACGAGAAGAGGAGGAATCTGCTCGACGAACGTCGAGCTCAGAGGCAAATTCCTCATGCGAAGAAGCCAATTCGATTCAGGAACACGAGCAAGCCAAGTAGTAATTCACTCACACAGTCCCACTCTCAGTCCTGAAGAATCACTAGGGATAGTGATCCTCAACAAACTTTTTGGACCTGATTCTCCCACGGCTCTAACCAAAGGTTAGATCACATTCATTTCTTTCTTTTATCTTTCAGAAAGTTTGCAGAAGCTTCTAATCAGTCTTAAATACAACACACACTTGTATTTTTTTTTTTTTTTCATATTTCAAATTATTCTTTTTTTTTTTAATGAGCAAAATTTAGGTGCATTGGTTTTGAGTCACCACCTCAGCAGGCAAATATATTCGGTTTAATTAACCTGTTTAACTTAGACCGGTTTTCTCGTAATTTTTTATATTAATATATCAATAATCAATAATTAATCAATAATAGATATATAATATAAAATCCATATGATGGACCGTCCTACTTAAAAGTCATGAATTTGATTTCTATTTTATCAAATTTAATGTGAGAGATGGTTACGTGTGTTAGATATTTTATACTCTCTTCAAATTATAAGATACTTAAATAAAATTTTATATATTAATAAACTTTATTAAACACACTTAATAACTTTTTTAAAAAGATAAATATAAATTTTAAAAATATCCTCATTTAATATATTAAAAAAGAGAGAGAGCTGGATAGAAATTAAATAGAGAGAAAAATGTAAATATTTAAAATAATTTATTTAATAAAACATTAATCTTCTCAAAGTGTTTAATATTTTGAGACATCAAATGTTTTTCAAAAGAATCTTATAATTTTGAATGAGGTATTATTTTGTCAAATTTAATGTAACACATAATTACATGCATGGGATTATTTTGTATAAGAAGTTGATGATTGATTAGGATGAGTAATATAGTTTAAAAGTTATAACAAATTGTATTGTTGTAAATTATAAATAATATAATTTTATTTTTCTATGTAATATATAATTGAATGTTTGAGGTGGTTTATATAAAATATAAAAAATAAATTTAACCAAGAAAGCTTGATTTAATTCATTTTCTGTTGTTACTTAGGAGTTTGAGTTTCAGTAGGTGTTGTATAATGTATAATGGTTGCGGCAGTGATTATCTCTATTCGCATTTAGTAGTTATCATGTATCATATGTTAAATTTAAATTATAAAGAATTATAAATGAAATTTGAATATTTTAAATTTTTTACTATAAAATTCTTCTGAAATTCAAAAGGTAACAGAAAGGAAAAAGAAAGGTCATAATCCTAAAATATATTTTCACATTTTATATAATTTTTTTTTTCTAAATTCATGATAAATATTTTTGGGTGAAGATGATCCAACAGCGCCTCCATAAATTTTAAACAAAAAACAAGAAAAAGGAGGAGGAGATAACCTTTAAAAAATTTACTCCTCATTAAAAAATATAAAATATTTTTAAATAATTAGATGTTAAAAAATATAATATATTTTAAATTTTTTTAAGTATAATTATTACCTTTTTTTAATGTCCCATTAATGAATGCCTTTATATTTATTATAAGGTATTTAATAGGATTAAATCTAAAAACTAAGATTAATTTCAAAATAATTAATTCTTTTCTTAAGAGATAAGTTTTGATTTAAATATTTTTTCTATTTTTCCTGCAAGGAATATTCATCTTCCATCCCTTTCGCCCCTTGTTTTCGAATTCTCCGTTTATAACTCCTACCTTTCTCCCCGCC
This sequence comes from Prosopis cineraria, assembly GCF_029017545.1. Classification (NCBI taxonomy): domain Eukaryota; kingdom Viridiplantae; phylum Streptophyta; class Magnoliopsida; order Fabales; family Fabaceae; genus Prosopis; species Prosopis cineraria. Next base: position 5,385,101 of record NW_026555345.1, on the reverse strand, counting down.
CCCCATTCTGCCTCCTATTTTTTTTCCTGCAGGAAAAATGCTAAAGAAAGAATGAGTGGACCCACATGACCTGTGTTAGAATTATGTTATGTTCAGATTCACGCAAATATACATTTGGATTAAATCTCTTATTTGAATTCATAAAATTTTAAAATTTAGATTTAAATTTTATTTTACTTCTTTCATAGTTTGAAATTCTTTTCAACTTTTATTATCTTAAATCTTTATATGCATATTTGAAATACTACCTAATATATATTAATAATCTTTGTTATTTAAATTATAAAAACAAAAAAAAATTAAACACAATGACTTAAAATGCAAAATTTTAAATCTAAATACATCAATTTAAATACTACCTTAAATATATTTTAAAGTCTAAAGAGGGGACCGAGTCTAAAAGCTAAAAAGTGTCTATATGCTTCTGTGCACTCATTCTTCATTTGTCCTGAATATAAGATGTAAGGTATGATTAATTAATTCATAGAAATTAAAAATTAGTTAAATTTATTTATTTATTTATTGTTGTTGTTGTTGTGTTAACAAATGTAGGATTTCACTTATTTTAGAATACTTTTCTTTTAGCAAAAGTATTTAGTCTTAGAGATAAAAATGGTGAGAATGATGATGGACAAACCCCCATATATTTTTGGAATTAGAAAGCCATGATAAAATCGTTCAAAAGAAACAAAAATCAAGTCATGTTTATAATTATAAGGTTTTTTATAATTAGTCAAGAATTATCAAGAATCCTAATGTCTAAATTATTTAAAGAATGTTGTCGGCGAGCAAATCGACACATCTGTTAGCTTCTCTACAAACACAATCGAAGGTAATTAACCTGGTCCTATCTCTAATATTCATGATGGTGTCAAAAAATGGGTTTCTTTTAGAGAAGTTGTATTTAGTGAGTGATAAGGCTTCTATTAAATCATAATAGACATTGACTTTGTTAAGATTGACATTCCAACAGAGATTAAACCTTCAAAAATTCCACGAGCTCAGTTGCCATGCTAGGATAACAACCAAAGTATTTGGAGAATTCTTTAATTTAATTGCTCTTATCATCATTTTTGATGATACCTCCACAAGTTATAACACTATTGGTGTTAACAAAGATATAAATGTCGAGCCTGACCCACCCAGTTGTTGAATGCCACCATTTAACTTCATATTTGGCATTTTCTTAGATGATATGATTGGTTTTAGATTGAAGTTTTAGATCATTAATTATCTATTGAGTATAAGAGAAGTCAATATTATTTTTTCTAAATGTAATTTTCTAAGTAAATTTTCATACATTTTCTCTTCCATATGTTCCTAAATGCAAGTGCAATAAGTTTTACCAAGGCACAACTGTCCCATAAATTCTTTTTAGTTTTCCTAGTAAACATATGTAGCATGTATATGCCCCCATCTCATAAATATTAATTATGTATTGTAATTAATAATATTATTTTTTTATATCATAAATATTTTATTATTTTTATATCCATAGATTTTATGGACCACGCAAAAAACATCACACAATTTATATTTATCAGTTTATAGTTTATTTGTGGTTACTTTACTTTTTTTTTTCCATCTAAACTTTCTTTTTCTCTCTCACGTTTTTAAGTTTCTTATGATACATTTTTTATATTACAAGAGCACATCCTTATATTTATCAAGGGAAAGTAGCAATCAACAACTGCCGAAAGAAACTTATATTAATTAAAAATTAATTAATGTCAAAATTTAAATAAAAAATAAGTTTGAAATGAACTGTTGTTAATTTAAAATGAATTATTAAAACTCAAATGAAAATTTATTAATAAAAAATAATTTAAATTAATAAGCATCGATTCAAGTTTTAACAATAAGTGATCCTTGAATGATATAGATTTTTTTTAATAATCCTTAATTAATATTTTTCCATTTATCAATGTACAATGTCCTCAGCTGGAGTTTAAAATTTCTTGGTCAGTCACTGAAAAACAGTGAAATTAATGAAAATAATGTTAAAAATTCGTTTAAAAAATAAAGATCCTGTGTTTAAAAACAGAACAATCACAACTTAGTAGCATGAAAGCTTTTCTATAAATGGAAAGTCACAGATTTAATTTCATTTATAACTTGAAGCTGTTAGTGCGTGACCTCTACGTGTTTGCGCGCGCGTGCGCGCTTATTTGCAGACGAGAGGGAGCGATGAGCCTCACCTAGTCAAGGCTTGCTGTCTCATGCCCGTGGCTCATTCTTCGTCACCGTATAGAATAATAAAATGTCATAATGTGAGTAGTTTGGGGTGACACCTAACATGGGTTCTTGTGTCCACCAACTAGTCATTGCTACTATAGTCTTGCTTGTTTATTTTTTCAAAAAAGATTCTTTTCTTTATCCGTCAATATAATATAACCATAAAAAGATTGGAAAAAAAGTCACGTAATTTTAAGTTATCTACAAGTTATAAATAATAAAATCACTTTTTAAATTTCATCCAACGAAAATGTTAACGACTGTGCTGTAAGCGTGTTCTCTCTAGATATTGGTTTGAGTAATTTCACAAATATGAGATACGAGATTTTATTGATGAGACGAATTATAATTATAACTAAAATAAATATTTTATAAAATGAATAAAAAACAAAAAAATGCAATATAATTTTACTTTAGATATATTCATTAAATGTTACTATGATTTATATGTCATTGGCTTCTTACAAAAAACATAGAATTATTTATTCATAACACTCCTACTTTTTAAATTATAAGACACTTTTTATCAAATTATTTCTTCCGTTAAAAAATATAAGACATTTTTAACGGAATTTCATTCCTAATAAAATAGTTACCCACTTTTCAACTAACTCTATCTTTTCATATTTATCCATATTAAACACCTTACAATAAATATAAAATCATTATTAATAGGGGCATTTTTAAAAAAGCAACAATTACATCTTAAAAAATTAAAAATGTCATACATTTTTAAACGGAGGGAGTATATCTATCAGTGAATTAGTTAATTATCTTAAAAAAGCACATTCTTTTTATATTTACTTTTATTTACTAAAGTGTCTTAATTAAAAAATGTTATTGATTACGCAAATTCTAAAAATATTTATAATATAAAAATTAAAGAAGAGCTAGGCAGAGAGTCGACTAGTGTTGCCTGTTACGACTAGAAGAGACATATTTGAGGTTTGAAATTTGAAAGTTGTTGTGCGTAATTTAGATTGTAGACGGTCACGTGAGCGTGATTACGGAGTAAATTTGTCTCCTCTCCACTTACTAGCTTGGCAGCAGAGAATGACAGCTCTAGCGCATAATCGCGGGAGTCAACCTTCCACACTTTTGATATTTTAAGTTCTCATTTCTTATAATTAAATAGTACTTTCTCAAATCAAAGACATAAATAATTTTTGAAAAGAAATTCGTATATTAATAAAATCCTTAAAATCATTATTTTTATAAAAAATATATTACGTTTTCCTTAATCCTAATTATCAATATACTCTAATGAGTTAAAGATATATTTATACAAATATATAAGTTAATAATATAAAGAATAAAATGAAATTTTATATATATATATATTAAGTTATTTATATTTTAAATTAAAATTAATTTAAAAAAACATGCTGGTTTTTTGAATCGAGAATATATTTTAAAGCTTTAAATATTTTTTGAGCGATATGATACATTTGAATTTTTGTTCGTAACAAGATTCTTGTGTGAGAATTTTCCATTAAAACTTCCCAAAATTGGCGGGATGGCGCTGGGAAGTCGGGACATGCAGTGTGAGTGGGGCCCACTTTTGCCCTCGTGTGGGACACAAACGACTAGCTAGTACACCTGTCACCCAATGAGAGAATACCTGACGCGTTGGGTAATTAGTAGCGCGCGCAAAAATATTGACTGTCGCAAAAAAAAAAAAAACAAACAAACAAACAAACAAAGCAACTTCGTAACATTGCAAATTGGCCATCATGCGGTGAAAATAAAAATTATTTACCTAAATATTACATTTTAAAAAAGTATTTACAAAGGATACTACACAGTAAAACTCCGTCTGAGGTTTCAATGTTTGTGGGAGACATTTACCTTGCGTTTGGTTCGGGGGATGACTATACAAAGAATTAGACGAGATTAACTTCAATTTAACTCAAAATTTAATGTTTTTTATAAAAAAAATTGAGTTAGACAATCAATAATTTAATCTAGTTTAGTGATAACTCAAAGATTAATAAGATAGGACTTAGTCCTTAGAATTGAAAGATTGTTCCTATTAGTTCAGTACTTACTTAATTTTTTTTTTTTTATGAAAAGCAATAATCAATTTCAATTTAATAAACTCAATTAAGATAATAAAAATATTTATAATTATAATAAATCATAATAATTTCTAACAATAAAAAAATATTTTAGTTATAGTCCAAGTGATTTAGATTATTAAATTATTAATTTAAGTGTGTGAGGAACCAAACTTATTAAATTATTATTAGTTTTAACTTATTATTATAAATAACTAATAAATTAATTATAATCATATTAAATAAATTTAATAAAGCCAGACTGGATCAAGTAATATATCTAATTTTCTATTCAATCTAACTTACAAAATAGTCTGATTTGTTCAATCTTTTCAATCTTAAAATATCAGTTTTTAACTAGACTGATCAAGTCCAACTAGTTAAATAGGAACAAAGGATTTCTGGACAACCTTAGTTGCAAGGGGGAGAAAAAAAAAAGGAATTTTAATGTAGAGATTTTAATGCAAGAGGAAGAAGATGAAAGTAGAGAGAAATGGAGAGAAAAACAAATTGGTTTGGGATTTGTTCCCAAGCACCCGCCGCATCTCTCTCTCCCATTGTGACAACGACTCCTCTCACCCCTTATCCAAACAATTGTCCCCTCTTGCTTATAGGTGTATTTTGATTTTAACTAGCAAAAATTAATTAATAAAATATGGTGATGTTTGAATAATATTTTTTTTAAATTGATTTTGACAATTGAAATTATTTGAATAATTTTTTAGAGTCAATTATAAATATGGAGAAAAGAAAAAATGTTCAAATGCTAAGAATTGATTCTCAATTTTTTTTTTAAAAAAAAAAGCCTATACCCAATAGAGTTAGGCACATGAAGTTTGAGAAAATTGGGAGTGTTTGGATAAGATTTTTTAAAATTATAATTTTAAACCCAAAATTGATCTGGATGTGTATCTGAACATGCCGTAATATAAACTAAATATTTGATTAATATATTATATAGTTAAAAAACACATATTCAAATAATATAAATTTTAAATAAATAATTTCTAAATATAATGTTAAAATTATATTCTTTTAAAATTTGCACTGAAAAAAATATAATATATATTTTCATGAAAAAATTTCCTCAATAATTATAAGGTTTGAGAAATAAAAATAATGGATGAGATAAAATATGCAATGCCTTAAAAAAGCCAAGTAACTTGTGAAATTGTAAGCTTCATAAGTTTTTTTTTAAAAAAAAAAATTGGAGGCGTGTCATGATTCTTATGAGTTTTCGGGACCTAATACAAAGACTTCTCTTTTTATTTAGAATTTTTAAAAAAATATTTTACTTTAATATGGGAGATATTTGTAATCAAGAAAAAATAGAAAAGTAGTTATAATATTTTCGTTTAAATAACAAGGTTTTTCTCAAACCTTGTACCTTGATAATGTACATTAGATCTATATACCCCTTGGTATAAAATATAAGCATCTTTTAATAATAATTCATATACTAATAAAATTTTTATTCCCATGAAAAAATATTATATTTTTTCTTTTTATCCTTAATTTCAATTTATATGAGTAAGAAAATGTCATAAATTCATGAACATGAAAATCTAGATTAATAAATTCAAGAAATAAAATAAAAAGATTACAAATACTAAATTATTTATATTTTGGACAAACACTAATTGAAATAATGTTATATTTTGAACCAGACATAAAGTATATGTATAGGGAGTGGTTTTGGGAATTGCTTGTGACCAGGTGAGGTGTGTGTATATATATATATATATATATTTAAACCCAACCTTAGAAGCAGGGTTGGTGCATTTTCTTAGATAATACCTCGACAATTCTAGTCATGAAGCTCATAATCATTAAACTGAAGGCTCTATCGAAGAGGATTTTACAATCGGTTTCAAAGATCAATCTGTCCTTGTCAAAATCAACAGTTAGCATAAAAGCATGTTTAAGAGCCAGGACTTCGGTCATAAAGACAGAAATGGACTTAACTTTATCAATAAAGTCTCAAAGAAAATTATTAAAATCATTTGTAAAAGATTTATATATCTTTATTTAATTAAAAATAAGAACTTTAAACATATGAGATTAAATATGTAAGTTTTTTTTTTTTAAATATAACTTTGAAAAGCATCGGTATCAAAATTTTGATCATCTATAATGTAAAATTAAACATGCAATTAGTGCATATTCGATGAATTCGTGTGGGACTCTCCACAAACTTTTCAAACATGCTACGTTGCTCTCTCTAGACTTATTTATAAAGTCAAGAGAAAATAATTTTTTGAACAAAAATGCACGTAAGTCCCCTCAACTTAAGATCAATTACATATAACTTCCTTTGTCTTTAAAAGTTTAAATCTCACACCCTCATTTTATAAATTCTGACCATAAATCCTCTATCATTAAAATGCCAGTTACATTTAATGAAATTTATGACATTAGCCTAACTAAAAATACTTGGTAAATGAGATAGGTCTCATTCATGTAATGACCCATAAATTAAAGTTAAATTAAAATTTGTAATCAGATAATCTAAGTGTATTTTAATTAGTTTGGGATATGTCTTTCATGATGTATTAGTAGCTTAGTAGAAATTCTTTTAGTGTCTACCTTCAGGTCCCTGGTTCAAATTCCCTTGATACAAGAAAGGAATTTTATTTTTATTTCAACCTTTGATGAAATTACCTTTTGCCCCTGTGTGTATTAAAAAAAAAACACACCTTCTTTCCCGTTCTGTGCCATGGCCATGCTGGTGTGGCTGGGGAAATGAAGAAGGGAGAATTACAATTCGATCTCACACAAGAGAATTAATTACTATAAAGTTCATTGACAACTGAACTAAATTGCATTGATAATTGATTGTGTTATCAATGTAGTTTAGTTCAGTTATTAATAAATTTTACAATAATTAATTTTTTTGTATGAGACTTTGATATCATTCTCCTAATGAGAAACTCTTTATGTGATTTTAACTAAATAGCATACTTTTATTCATAATGTAAGAGGAAGTACATTTCAACAAAATAATATTTTTATTTATCTAATGAGTTTTTAACAGCCCAATGAAGGTTTTGAGTCGATCCTGCCGAGAAAGTTCCATCAACGTTAATCTTCATCATCCTGTTGTTAGGAGGAGGTTCCCATTTCTTGCGTTCCCGCCATCCATCATTCATGCCCCGTGTCTTGCGTCGATCAATATCAGGATATTCTTATGAGGCAAGTGTATCGATATTCATAGCCTTTTTTATTTAAAAAAAAAAGTTTCAAACAAATTATAGTATAAAACAATAAACAATATATTTTTAACCTCTTAACTTTATATAAAGTAATGAGTGTTTTAAGTACACTCATTTAATAAGCATCTCAATTACAGCTTTTAAATGTCATTAGTACTTAAAAATTATTAAAATATATTTTTTGTTGGCTGAAAATTCAAAACAATCAACGCTATCAAAACACTCCTTATTTATCATACCTTGCAAAAAATTGAGATTTTATACTTTTTGAGTATTATACAACAAAATTATTGATAATTATTCAATTAAATTAAACCATTGTTAATGTGTCACGTGAGACACTTATTGATTAAGTGTATTTAAACCACTCTTACCGTTTCATTTAAACAAACAAATCTTTTAAGTAACATTTGTTATGGGTTAATGGATGTAAATTTACATTAAGTTTTAGATTTAACATCCTTATATTTAAAATACTTTGTTTGTATAGTGCAAGAAAATTTTAAAGATAAAATAAAGATAAATTGATATTTGAAGCAAAAACATAACATTGAAATTGATGGTTTACTTATTTTCTTCACGTTAATGAAAAATGAGAGGAGTGGCAAAACTAATAAAGGTTCTAATAATCAAAACATGAAGAAAATGAGGGGTGGAATTTTAAATAATTATATATAAGGTCTAGAATAAATTTGAAATTGTAAAAAAGTTATAATAAAACATGAAAGACTTTGATTTATCCAGGTGTATGATTTGTTTCAAATCCAAATACTTATGCATCCAAACACACTCTTAAAGAATAAAATTGATGGAAAATTAATAATATCATCCACCATAAAATATCTCCATATATAGATTGATGACATTAATGAGAAGCCAAAACATATGGTTAGAACTTAGAATTGAGTATTAACATTATAATTTTAAAATCTTTTTACAATTAAGTTAATATATTAAGAAATATTTCTGGCAAAAAAATAGATCAAGAAATATGTTGCGTATTATTTTTAATTTAGAAAAGTATCATAAAAAATGTTGTTTCATGAAGGAAAATTTACAGCCAAGGCCTGTAGAATTTTATTTGGAAATACCTAAGTATAAATTTGATACATTTTATTTATCACTTTGAAATTATAATTACAATAATATTTTTTCACTGTTAAATTGTTTTATGTTATGAATATTAAAAGGATAATGAATGTTCATCTTTTTCACCTCTTTTTCATTTTCTCCCATGAAACTCTCACAATCATAAGAGTTAATTATCCTTTATCTGCCTTTATCATTTGTATAATTTTTGATGTATAAGACTACGCTTATAAATAAAGTATGTTATTTGTATTAAAGGATACAATAATCTATAAGAAGTTTTATCATTTTCTTGTCTCTACTTCTTCTCTCAGTATTTTTATTTTCTAGCTGCTTAATTTCATAACACGTTATCAGTATGAGAACTCTGGTAATCTATTATGTAGCAAGGTTTCTCATTACAAGGTAATTTTTATGTTCATATATGATTTAATCTATTTTCTAACCATTTGATCCTTTTATAATCTTGAATATCATCTAACTCTTATCCTATTTTTTATTATAAACAATATCTATATGTTGAATCTTTCAACTTGACATTATTGGAAAAAAAAATCTATCTTGGGCACTGGTTGCGAAAATATATCTAGATGCCAATGGTCTTGAAGACAACAAATGACAAAAATAAAGAATAGCTTCTTATCAAAAATTTAATTTTTGGTAAAAAAATGCACATTTGGAAAAGTACATACCTTTTTCTTTGGCTTGTATTACACATTTACTAATACAATTGAAATACATGCTGTTGTAAACTATAAGTTTACAAAATGGTAATAAATTCAACATTTGGCATGACTGGTTAGGCCATTCTAGGTCAATTATGATGCAAAAGATAAACAAAAAATCATGTGAACATTCATTGAAAGATCAATAGATTTCGCAATTTCATAATTTCTCATGTACTGTGTGTTCTAAACGAAAGTTAATTATTCAACTATTACCAGCAAAAATAGAAAGTGAGTTTCTCACATTTCTATAATACATACAAGGTAATATTTGTGGGCCTATACACTCATCATGTGATCCCTTTAAATACATTATGGTTTCAATTCATGCATTAACAAAATGCTGGCATGTTTGCTTATTATTTTCTTGAAACCTGACATTTGTGTGATTGCTTACTTAACTTATTAGATTAAGACGCATTTCCTGATTATTTTATTAAGAAAAATACATTTAAATAATGTTGGTGAATTTATTTCACAAGCTTTTAATGAATATTAAATGTCTCTTGGAATTGATGTTGAACATCTCATAGCATATGTTCATACACAAAATGGACTTGCAAAATCATTAATTAAATGTTTATAATTGATTGCACAACCATTACTTATCTGGTCGAATCCCCCAATTTCTACTTGAGGACATGCAATTTTACATGCAGAATTATTAATTATCATACCAACAAATTGTTGTAAGAGATCCCCTTTATAATTAGTTTTTGGTCAAGAACTTAATATTTTTCATTCAAGAATTTTAAGATATGCAGTATATGTTTTAATTGTTCCATTATAATGCACTAAGATGGGTCCTTAAAGAATGATGAGAATATATGTTGGGTATGAATTTCTATCCATAATTAAATATTTAAAATCATTAATAGGAGATTTATTTACAGCTCAATTTATTAATTTCATTTTAATGAATCAATTTTTCTAACATTAGGGGGAGAAAATTGGCAGTTTGAAAAAAATTAGTTGGAATGAATTATTATCATCTCATCTTGATCCTTGTGCCAAGCAATGTGAACTAAAATTTTAAAAGATAATTTATTTATAAAATTTAGTAAATCAATTGCCAAATGCATTTATTGACCCAAAAAAAGTAACCAAATCACATATTCTAATTATTAATGCTTCAATTAGAATTGATGTTTCTGTTAGATAACTTGTTATTGCAAATGATTCTAAAGCACGCATGAAACGTGTAAGGTTTATTGGTTCTAAAAATAAAATCATCAAAAAAGAAAAGAAATTAGAAACACAGATGATCAGATTAAGGATAATAAAAAAAAAGTTAGTAATTCATGAAGAGTCACTTGACACTACTAATGTTTGAATTTCAGAAGAAACTCAGGCTCCTAAAATGTGTGAATAGAATGAGATCTTAATGAATTATGTTATGAATAGAATACAATGGGATCAGAATGAAGTCAACGTTAATGATATTTTTGCATATAATGTAGCACTTGATGTAATAACTGATAATGAGGATTATTAACCTAAGTGCATTAAGGAATGCAAATGAAGAAAAGATTAGCCAAAATGGAAAGACGCAAATGAGGTAGAAGTAAAGTCACTTGAAAAGTGAAAAGTTTGTGGACCTATAGTCTATACGCCTAAAGATGTCAAGATGGTTGGATATAAATGGTTTTTGTGCAGAAAAAGAAATGAAAGGGTGAAATTGTAAGATATAAGGCACGGCTTGTAGCTCAAAAATTGACATAAAGATTTGGAATTAATTTTGTTGAAACATACTAATGGTGGGCAACTACTTTTCGATATTTATTCAGTCTTGCAATAAGTGAAGGACTCAATTTGTGTTTGTGTCTAGTGAATGTTGTTAAAATCTATTTGTATGGCTTATTCGATAGTGACATTTATGTGAAACTCCCTGAAAGACACAAATTGCCAAAAGCATATAATTCAAGTTCTCGAAAAAATTATTCAATCAAGTTAAATAAATTTGAAACAATCAGGGTGTATGTAGTATAATCGATTTAGTAAATATTTGTTGAAAGAAGGACATGAAAAGATTGAGAAAAGAGTTTGCTATAATTGCTATTTTTGATGATGACATAAATATTATTAGAACATTTGAAGAGTTTTCAAAAGCTATAAATTGCTTAAAGAAAGAATTTGAAATGAAAGACTTGAAAAGAATAAAATTTTGTCTTGGATTACAAACGAAATGTGTGAATAATGAAATTTTTCTATATCAAGAAACTTGTACCAAAAAAGTCTTAAAACAATCTTATATGAATAAATCACATCCATTATGTAATAATATCATTGAATGTAGATAAAGATCCTTTTAGACCTCAAAATAATGATGAAAAACTACTTGGTTCACAAGTACTATATCTTAAGGCAATTAGATCACTAATATATCTCGCTAGTCACACGTGACTTGATATCTCATTTGTTGTTAACTTATTAGTGAGATATAATTTTTCACCGATATGAAGGCATTGGAATAGAGTTAAGCACATTTTTTACTATCTTAGAGATATTATGGATATGAGATTATTTTATTCCAAAGTATCTAAAGTTGACCTTATTGGTTATGCAGATACTGAATTTTTGTTTGATTCTCATGTTGGTAGATTACATACAGGATATTTGTTCACATGTGGTGGTATAGCCATTTCATAGTGATTTATGAAACAAACAATATTAGCTATATCATCTAATCATGTAGAAATTGTAACTGCACATGAAGCAAGTTGAGAATATGTGTTGTTAAAATCATTAATCCATTACATATGAACTACTTATGATCTGTCTTCTAACAAAATGATCCTGATGATCATATATGAAGATAATACTGTCTATATTGCCCAATTAAAAAAATGGCACATTAAAAGGGATAGAACAAAACATATTTCACTAAATTTTTTTTCACTTACGATCTTCAAAAGAATGGTGGAATTAATATTCAAAAAATTTATTCTCAAGAAAATCTAGCTAATATGTTCATAAGTCATTTATTGATAAATTATTTAAAAACTTGTTCATAATATTATATTTTTAAATATTTAATTTTTTAAAAAATATTTACCATCTTGACAAAAAGAAGTATACTTCTATCGTGTCTTTGTGAAAGTCAAAACTCAAAGATTTCTAATTATCTTAAAATTGTCACTCCTATCACAAAGCCTGGATCCGTGGCGCAATGGTAGCGCGTCTGACTCCAGATCAGAAGGTTGCGTGTTCGATTCACGTCGGGTTCAAATCCCTAAAGGATCTTCCTCTTTTTCGACGTTTTCAGATCAAAACGCGGCGTTCAATCCCCGTCGATCACCTGAAGCTAAACTGATCGGCGGTTCTGATCGAGAGACTCAACAGGGGATCACGCATCGCGCCCTCATACGATCACCTCACCCATCATCTTCTTTGCCGAAAACCCTAGATTCCCCTTCCCAAGAGCGACAATGTTTTTGGCTACTCGACTGCGCCAAGCGTGTCGCTATCGCTTCTACTGCACAGTCGCATCATCTTCAAATTCACCTGAGGCTAACATTATCAAATGGCCAGGTCCCTTTTCTCCCTTCTCGAGGGTGGAATCGAAGCCGGTTCTCGCCCGTCTCAAGGCCGAGAAGGACCCACTACGGGTGCTCGAGATTTGTCGCTCCGCTACGCTCAACCCTGAGGCTTATATCGATCGCATTTGTTTCTCCATCGCCATTTCCAAGCTCGCCGCATCCAAACACTTTGAGGGTATCCGTCAATTTCTTGAGGAATTGAAGACCCGCCCGGACTTTCATAACAACGAGGGTTTTGCGTGCCACGTTATTATCTGGTATGGTCAAGCCAACATGCTTGAAGATGCCATCCTCACTTTCAAGCAACTTGATGAGTTCGGTATTGCTCGTTCCGCTAAACCGTTGTATGCTTTGTTTGTTGCTTGTCAAATTGTTAAGAACTACGAGGAGTTATGTCGAATTTTCCTCGAATTCCCAAAAACATATGGAATAGAACCCAACCTTGACATGTATAATGTGGCAATCAAGGCGTTTTGCATTGAGGGTAAGTCTAGTTCTGCATATTCAATAATGACTGAGATGGATAAAAAAGGTGTAAAGCCAGATGAGGCTACTTTTGGGAATTTGCTTGCTGGATTTTACAATGAAGAAAAGTTGGAAGACGTAGGAAAGGTGTTGAAACTGATGGTACAGTATGGTATTAAACCGGGTGTTACCACCTACAACATTAGGATTCAGAGCTTATGTAAAATGAAGAAATCATCTGAAGCGAAGGCTTTGCTCAATGGCATGATGTCCAGGGGCGTGAAGCCAAACACAGCTACTTTCTGCCATTTGATTCATGGGTTCTGTAAAGAAGGGAAGTTGAACGAAGCTAAGAAATTGTTAGGTGAGATGGTAGCAAGAGACATCAAACCCAGTCCCACCTGTTACTTTACTCTGATTTCTTTCCTGTGCGAAGGGGAGGACTTTGTGGGCGCGTTGTTCACTGCCAAGAAAAGTATGAAGCATGGTTGGCTTCCACCTTATTCAGTAATGGAAAGACTTGTGAATGGGTTGATAAGCATTTCAAAGATTGATGATGCTAAGTATCTTATTAAGCGTATCAGGCAGAAGTTCAAGAAAATAAACACTGCTCAATGGGATGAAATTGAAGCCAAATTGCCTTCATAGTTCATAGGGATGACTGTAAACCCTGAAAACTCAATGACATTCGGCTTATCAGTGGCTTGGCTTGTATCCTTCCCGGTCAAGTCCATTCATGTCCTCTGTCTTTATTGGTCAGCTCATGAAAAATCATTAGGTGGATTGACCATATTATGAATATACTTGTAGGAGTGTTGACACCTAACAATCTCATTATAACTCATTATCTTGAGACTTTAACCTTAGGCACTGGCCCATCACTAATTTCATGACCATTTTACAGAACACTACGGATTGCTGATGCATTATACAGTGACGCTCACGCTCTCCTTATGGTAGACAAAAGAGAAGATCACAATACTCTTGGTTTGATTTGATCTCTTCTGAACTAGCTTACTAAGTTGTCGGATGAAGTGCTTAAATGATCATTTTCAGATAATGAATGTCACAGTAAAATGTAATTTGTGAATTGTCAGTTGCAGTAATGTGTAGGCTTAGTTTGTCATGGCTAGTTTTGATCACCACTAGCTCTCTTTGTCTGTCCGCTCTTCAAGTGGATTTTTATTCTCTACAATAATGTATCATGTATATTTAAGGGGGAAAAAAATAAATGACATAAAAGTGTGTATGAGGTCTCTTTCCTTTCTTTCCGTTGACCCATTTCTCCCCTCATTTTCTTTTTTTCTAAATTACTCAATAAACGCAGATTGCATAATATTTGCTTCCAAATTCGCATAGATTCTGAATTCTGATATGCAATGTCAATGAGGTGCTTCCATTTTGTTTTTTTTCCCCTTGTGAACGCTACGACCACGAGATGCTTCTTTACTTGACTTTTGCTGGCAATTTGAAACGCTCAATTTTGATTCATCTTATTATTACATTAATGCTTATGATATTAGAGATTGAGATCTCGATTGGCTCTTTAATTAAACCTGGGAGAAGGAATCATCATGATAATATCCCACTGTGGAATCAATATTCATCGTCCATCTTTTTATTTATTTATTCTACTTTTCTGAAACGATTGTAAAGAAACAATCCTTTCTTTTTAGGCTCAGGCGGTGAAATATTTGGACATTCTTCAAAATTATAGGTTTGGTGTGCTAAAATTAATATTATTGGTTTCGTCAAATTTGCTTAACTTGTTTTAAAAAAAATGTTTAAATATCATTACAACAGTATGGGAAACTCAATCCACGTTGATCAGGGCATATAAACGAAGTCTGAAAAGCTACATGTCACGGATGATATTTCCGTGACCGTGTAAAGACCAAGATAATGAACGATCCGCTGGTTAGTCTCGCACAATATGGGTAAAGGGGGTGACATTAGCATTGGGGGTGTTCTGCCTCAGTTTTCGGACTGTGTGCACAACTGGTCGGGGGCTAGTGCCGCCTCTCTGATGAGCCCATGGTAGGGCGAAACCAGTGTGATCCGTATGTGGTAAGGCTTGTCTTGAGGATTATGGGGTCCTCCAGAACGCCGCACGGGCGCCGTGTGCTGCGCCAGACTCTCAGCCCGTGACAGAGTGGTATCAGAGCAGGACATACTTTACTGTCGTGTGCGCGTGGGGTCCCACGTTGGGATTGGTCAGCCTTGGCACCGCTCCAGAAAGGCCTCCGAGCAGGTGGGTCCAAAAGTGGGGACTCGGGCGGGAAGGTTGGCTGTTGTCGACTCCACTCTTGTTGGCTCGCGGGTGCGAGTGGGTCCGAAGAGTGCAGGACTCGGGTGGCCACTCAGCAAGTAAGCTGATGTGTTTGTGGCAGTACTGTACGTACGATCCTTGGGCGGAGTCATTCTCCCCTAGCACGAGGGCGTGCTAGATTGGGTGTGGGAGAATGTCACGGATGATATTTCTGTGACCGTGTAAAGACCAAGATAATGAACGATCCGCTGGTTAGCCTCGCACAATATGGGTAAAGGGGGTGACATTAGCATTGGGGGTGTTCTGCCTCAGTCTTCGGACTGTGTGCACAACTGGTCGGGGGCTAGTGCCGCCTCTCTGATGAGCCCATGGCAGGACGAAACCAGTGTGATCCGTATGTGGTAAGGCTTGTCCTGAGGATTATGGGGTCCTCCAGGACGCCGCACGGGCGCCGTGTGCTGCGCCAGACTCTCAGCCCGTAACATACAGCTTAAATATTGAGAGTGAAGAACAAGGTATGCAATAATTAGAAACTTAGAATTCAACTATTAACATGTAACGGGAGAAAAACAACTGATTTCCAATTCAATCAAACTACTTTGCTCCCATCTATTTTTTTGACTAAAATGTGAAGGAAGTTATGTTGAGTCCCACCTCATGAAATTTCACATATAAGTTTAAAAAACTTTCCTATTTAACAAGCTAAATTTTTGAAATGAATTTTCCTTTAAGACTTTTGCTTGTGCAATTGATATTTTTATTAAGAAGTTGATATTATGGAAATGGGCATGATCAAAACAAACAATTAAAAAACAGTCTTTGTCCATTATATGTTCAAATATAAAGGGAGAAGTGCTATGATGGTTTGGAAAAAAAGTGATAAAATAACCCATTCAATAAGTTCTTGCTTTAAATTTTTTATTTTATTTATTGCTAAGAAGCATATCCATTATAAATACACAACATGAAGTGCAATTATAAATATTAAAGGCAAGTGCACTTTTTCTATGCATGTCTAAATACACAAAATGCATCACTTCTCAACCAAGTTTCAATAGAAAGAAATATCGCACGATATTCATGAGCATTGTCAATTTGTTTGTTTAAATCATGTTAGTTTTTGACCCTAAAAAACATGTTGCTTCATCCTTCCATTTCTTTTTTTTTTTTTGTTTGAGTGAAAGGGGAAATTCTAATGATGAAACATCTGTACAGAGGAAACAAAGATAAAGAAGATTACATCAAGGAATTAATAGTGCAAAAATTACCGAGTATGGTTAATTATAGCCTTAAGGTGCACTGAAAAATGGTTCTCATCAATGATTTCCGCTGCAACAATCCAACAATTGCGAGCTTCCCATAATTTCCATGTCAGAACACTAATACCAACTTGCCAGAAGAGGTCCAGTTGTGGCGACTTAAAGATGCCAGCAAGCCAAGAGATAAAACCCTTGTCATAAAAATCAGCAAGCATATCAGATGTGAGCACCTTCCTCCAAAGCTTTGCAGCCAGGGGACAATCCTTGAAGGTGTGATCTATGTGCTCTATGGGACTGTGGCAGAGTCAACCGTGTTGGTCATGTGTCATCTTTCTAGGGAAACGTTCAGCATTGGTGAGTAATCACTCCTTAAGCAAAAGCCATTACAAGGTACGAACACGTTGAGCCGCAGGGAGCTTCCAAATGAGTTTCGACTTGATATCAACATCATTCCAGTTTAGAGAAGAAGCTACTTGGTAGGCTGATTTAACACTAAATTTGCCATCTCTGTTGAGATTCCAGAAGCAAGTCAGGCGCATAGGAGAGTTGGTTTCAATTGTGATTCCTTTGATTTGGTCAAGGATAGCCCGCGGAAGATGTTGGAACAGATTCCATCTCCATTGCCCATTAGAATCCACATAGTCTGATTAGGTATATCAGCAAAGGAGAGATGTCATAAAGGCCATAAGTCACCCACCCAATAGTCTGACCAAAACCTAATGTTGCGCCCATTAGCTGGTGTCCATTTAATCTGCATCATTGTATTTGACCATATGGCAGCAAGGTTCCTCCAGAAATGAGACGATGAATGCTTACCAATGTCCAGAGGAAGAGTATCTCGAATTTGATATTTACCTCTCAAAAGTCTCACCCATAGTAGGTTTGGTTTAGCCACTATTTTTTTAGCAATTTTGGACTGAGCCTTGTTTTGTGGTTCCAACTTAATGAGTCCACAGCGTTTATTGGATAACGGTTGGCAAAGATCAGATCATTTGACCAAGCTGATGCCCGGCTTAGTGTCAGTGTATCCCCATATAAACTTACGAATCAGCTCTTCAATTGCATTATGGCAAGAGGAAGGTAACAGAGTACTCTGCATGGTATAGAAGGGTACTGAACACAGAACCAACTAAGACAAAGTTACACATCCTGCCAAGGATAAAGACTTACTCTTCCAGCCTGCGAGTTTTAGCTAACAATCTATGTAAAATGTAGCTATAAGTTCTAGTAGTCACTCGGCCATTAATTAGAGGAACCCCTAGATAACAACCGAGGCACTCAGTGTGCTGGAAACCCAAGGCTTGACAAACCATGTTACGATAAGCAGTATCAACATTCTTGGAGAAATAAATGTGAGTTTTAGAATGACTCACCTTGTGACCAGAGGAGATGCAAAACTGATTTGGAACTCACTGAACAGTTTTAATCTGAGTAGTAGATGTATCACCAAAGGAATTAAATCATCGACCAAAAAGAGGCGGGAAAGGGGAACACTCTGTCTCCTAAACTTGGTAGTGTGCCAATTTCCTTTTCTAACTTCTGCAATGATGGCTTGTGATAAACATTCCATGCATTGGATGAAGAGGTAAGGTGAGAGAGGATCACCTTTTGTAATGCCTCTACTCGGGGAAAATGTTGCAAAAGTTTACCATTCCAAATTACTTGCATAGAAGGAGTAGTAATGCAAGTCATTATAAACTTGATTAGAGTTTTTGGCAAGCCTGCATTTTGAAGTGTATCCTCAACGAAGTCCCATTTAAGTTGATCAAAAGCTTTTTCCAAATCTACTTTTATAGCCATCCATCCCCTTAACTTCTCTTCTTTCTCATAGAGTGCATTACCTCTTGAGCTATGATGATGTTATCTACAATGTTCTTGCCCCAAATGAAACTAGTTTGATTCGGCAGGATAATGTCTAACATGATGGCATTGAGGCGATTGGCAATTACTTTTGTTGCAACTTTGTAAACTATTGAACAGAGACTGATGGGGTGGAATTCTCAGATATATTGAGGTTTGGGGACGACTTTAGGAATTAAAGCTATAAGAATAAGGTTTAGAGTTTGGTGTAAGAGTTTGCCAAGCCAGAAATCACACGCAAATTCAAAAGGCCCTTTACCCACAAGTTCCCACTGATTCTAAAAGAAAAGGGCATGTAGCCCATCTATTCCTGAGGCTTTTAAGGGCTTTATCTCAAATAAAGCTTGTTTGACCTCTTCGAAGGTGACCATTTTATCCATAATAATAAGAGATTCCTTCGGTACTTTGGGGAATGCACGTATGATTGGAAATGGTGTAAAACCAGAGTCTTCCAATGTATATAATTTTGCGAAATAATTTCATGCCAAATCCACTAGTTGTTGTTTATCAGGAAGCCCGACTCCATTTTCGTTCTTGAGCTCGGATATATGATTCTTTAGGTGATGAATTAAGGCTTTTGTGTGGTAGAATATGGTGTTCCAATCTCCCATACAGAGCCATTTTGTAGAGAATTTTTGGATCCATAGGAGTTCTTCCTAAAGGCAAACATCCTCAAATCTAGCTTGTAAAGAACAATCAAGGTCAAGTAAGAATTTTGAGAAGGGAGAGTTTTCACCTTTTCAAGCTTTTTCTGAAACCCGAGAGTCACGCCAGCAATTTCCTCTTCCGCTTTTCAATATCCCCAAATACTTGAGCGTTCCATTGAGTAGCCTCAGCTATAAACTCACGAATGTCATTGATAATATCATGGTCCGGGGTCTCGCACCTTTAAACCAAGTTTGCAAAATTTGGATACGTGATCCAAGAAGCAATAAACCTGAAGGGCTTATTAGTAAGTGTGGGTTGATTATTAAGGTCCAGTTGGATTAAATGGGCCTAAGGTTTGAGAGCATTTTTGGTAGATGTTCAATAAAGGTTGAGTGTAATAAGGAAATCCAAGAGGCATTGCAAATAGCTCTGTCCAGTCTAACTAACAAGGTGCCATGTTGCCGAGTGAATTTAAGGCTATTAAAGCCCAAATCGATGATCTCATTAAATTCTAAAAGGTTTTAAAAAGAGCACATCCATGGTCGTCACGCCCGTATCCACCTCTTCTCTTATCACGATTAATGGTGGCACTGAAATCGCCAGAAAAGGGCCAGGGATGAGTAGAGGTTGAAGTAGTATTAGTCAAATCCTTCCACAAGAACTTTTGAAATTGGGGTTAAGGGCTCCCATAAATAGTAGTAAATAATTTTTTTTATTTGCAAAGAAAACTCTAATTTTTTAATGAACAAATTGCTGGTGATTATGTAAGATTTGGATATCTACTTTATATGTCTAAAAGATCTAGATTCCATCAGAGAATATTATAGCTTCAACTTTGTGAGAGTGTTGAAATCCAATTTTCTTGATAACTTTATCAACTTTAAGGCTTGAAATTCAAGACTCTACAATAACAAAAATATCAGGTCTATAGTTAGCAGCATAAGATTTCACAGTAGAGGGGAGCCTTTCATCTAAGGCTCCTTAGCAATTCCAAGTGACATTTGACATAAAAAATAATAAAATCATTGCTTAAGTGTCGAGCTGAAGTCAACTACTTTTACTAGTATGTCAATTGCCTCATTGTTGTCATCTAGACCTTGATCTTGCTGAGTACCATAAGCAATCTCCTTTATAGCACGGACACAAGGGCTTGGTGAAGTAACCTTTCCTAAAAGTGTTGAACACGTGTCCCAAAAGAAAGTTTAAAACCTCTTTTGTTCACATTTGAGTCTAGTGGCTTAGGTTACGGGGCCACTTGATCATTAGGTGAGAATTGGGCCATGATTACATCATTGTGGCCCAAAAGGACTGGGATGTGGGTGACTGGATTGTGGGCCTTGTCTAGAGATGGTTGGGCTTGAATGGCTTTGTGGGGAGTGGTTTGAAAGATGCTTTCCTTGCTAGGACCTGGGTTATGAAGCTTTTGTTGTTTGTGTTTAGCCTTCCTTTTCTTTGGGGTTTTTGTCTGTTTCACTTTGCGCCTGTAATTATTGTCACCGTTGTTATCAGTAGGTTTGACATAATCTTACACATCATGCCGTAGCTTCTCCATATCTCTTGACATGTTCAGAACATCAAATTTTGAGGTAGTGGCAATACCTTGACCAACATTGATGTCCTCTTGTTTGGCATTCTTATCGTACCTTTTCTCCTAGCAATGATCTTCAAGGTAGCCATAGCAACCACAATGGAAACAAATGAGGGAGGCCTTCGTATTCCATGTAAATAACTTCACCATCAACCACAAGTTTAGACGTTAATGGCTTTGTGAAATTGATAATATTAGCAAGTGTTACAAACTTACCTGATCTTTGAATTATGAGTTATACTCTACTATGTAACTTGCCTGTAAAGTTTGTCAATTGAACGTATGATATTTTTGTGATAATACTTAGAAGGTAAAGCAGGCAATTGAACCCAACCACCCACCTAATTTATAACACAATCTTATGGCTTAAAAGATGGAGTCCATAATTGCATCAAGAAGTAATGACCAAAAATAAGTTTAGGTTTACTAAGTAGAACTTTCTGGTAGTCTAACCGCTCCTTGAACTTGACGAAGAAACATTTTTCATCTAGGTTACTAAGCTGAAATTATCCAGTGTACTTCTAAATGTTCTGCAACTATGTTTTCAGCTACTCATAGCTAATTCTTCATTGGAGAAGCTTGATAACAATAGCAAGACTAATTCTCTCATTAAGAACTTTAAGCACTCGCTTAGAAAACTAATTGAAGGAATCCCATCACGCATACTAATTACCAAATCACCTTGCCCCAGTTTGATGTCAACCTCTGCATTGAGCTTAGCGTTGCCTTAAAGGAGCTTATCTTTGAAAGATGGTATTGCACACGTAGACTTTGGTTCTTTAGCAATCATCACAATGTCAGCAGCTCTTCTTGTATTTCCAGAACCATCACGGGGGAAAGAATAATAGGGATGAGCCTCTCCTCATTTGAGGATTGAAGGGAGTATTCAGCTTCCACATCATCGTCGACCTTATGTATCTCTAAGCAAATTTTAACTTTCTTTCTTCAGCAGTTGGTGTCAGGATGAGGTGGTGGTTTGCCCTTAGGGCAGCTCTAGAAAGAGGTAGACATGAGATTTCTTTCCAAGTAATTTCGTCCTTTCATTTCTTAGTTTTGAACTTAATTTATTTATTATCAAAGTATCATATTAATAGCAATGTGGGTTGGTCTAAGTTATAAGAACTCTCGAAAAGGGATTATTTCCAAGGTTTTATATAAGTCATATTTTAGACTAAATTTATAGTCCATTTTTTATAAGTCATTTTATATAAAAGGTATTTCATTAATTATTTTTATCTAATGTTATTCTTTCATATTTTTTTATGACTAGAAAATAAAAAGTTAAATGAGTAAGAAAATACATTTAAAATGATGTAATTAATAAGGGTAAATTATAAAAATTTCTTTCTCTTTTAAATAATGTCAATAATTTAACTACATTTTCTTAATTTTGATAAGGTAATTATAAATCACTTGTTATAAATAGGGCTGGAAAGATCACGTGAAAAAAAGTCACATTTTCCAATATTTTTGGGAAATTACAAATTAGTGCCTGATGAAAATTTTAAGATATTTATTGTTAAATTTTAATGTCCAAAAGCGTGTGAATAATAAGCTAAAATTAACCGAGGTTATAGTCAATCCATTTCAAGTAACTTTCTTTAAAAACAAGCCATACTAAACTTGGGAGGATCGTGTTTCCCCCACACAAAGTGCCAATATATTTAAAATTGACATGATCTTAGGAGCCATTAGATCTATCTTGTTTGAGACCCATGTGTTGATCCATCTAGTTCTGGGTTTCTCAGTAGAAGTTTTTGACGATGATAATAATAATAATATCTTCTTGTTATTATTATTATTATTGTTAAAAACTTTATCAACTGGGTTTGTTCGGGAGGATTTAAAGAGGAAAAATGGGTTGCTTCTTATGGTGCATTACTCCGAATGAGAAAGTCGTCAATACAGATGGTCCAACAGATTTTTCGAAACGCAGGGCCGAATTGAAATCCATTACATTCAAATCAATTGTTTCTACTATTTCACTCAAGACAGGTGCGTTAATTAATTGCTGCGGTATGCTTGAATAGTTGACCTTTTTTGTACGTTGATGTTTTGCAGAAATTAATTGTGAAAAATCGATGAGAAATGGTCCTGATGGGAAATGCAGGTGAGTGATTGAATTTTCCGTAACTGCAGGTAGCAGCAGGCAGAGAAGGATAACCGCTGAGATACAAAAACATGGAACTGTACAAAATGAAGCCAAGGTTTTCACATACAAAGAACTCGGTGATGCAACTGACGGTTTCAGCGATGAACACAGAATAGGCGAGGGGGGATTTGGGGTTGTCTACAAAGGACGCATACAAAATATTGATCAAGTCTCTTTCTGTCTCTTTTCCTTGACAGATATTTTTCTTTTTTCTGCTGGAGTCTTGTACAGGCTGGATTTATCAGGCGTTCCACGTTTGGATTTCAGGTTGTGGCTGTGAAGCAACTGGACAGGCAAGGAAGGCAAGGAACTAGAGAATTTATTTCAGAGGTTTTGATGTTGAGCTTGTTGAAGCATCCAAACCTTGTCAATTTGATTGGTTATTGTGTTGAAGACGACCACAGGATTTTAATCTACGAATACATGCCCCAGGGGAGTCTAGAAGATCATCTCCTAGGTAAGAAGACGCATAAGAGATCATTATAAAATAATAGCATTATTTATGTGTTTTTATAAACAGCTTTTGAATTGATGTGATGGCCTTTTACTTATAAAAGTTGTGTGTGTCAGAGTTAGCTCCAAATAAGAAGCATTTGTCTTGGGATATGAGGATGAAAATAGCTGAGGGAGCTGCGAGAGGGCTTGAGTATCTACATGAAATTGCTGAGCCAAAAGTAATATACCGTGATTTCAAAGCATCTAATGTACTGTTAGATGACGATTTCAATCCCAAGCTTTCTGATTTTGGAATGGCAAAAATGGGCCCAACACAAGGTCAACTTTATATCACTACAAGGGTCATGGGAACCTATGGCTATTGTGCACCAGAGTATGCTGCCTCGGGGCAGCTAACGAGCAAGTCTGATGTTTATAGCTTTGGTGTTGTGCTTTTGGAGATAATCTCTGGCAGAAGAGTTATTGACGTTGCAAGATCAGCAGACGAGCAGAACCTAATTCAATGGGTATGTTGCCATTTTTCTCCCTTTTAACAAGTGATGAATCAGTTTCACTTCAACAAAGAGCTGTTGTGGGCGTAAAATGGGGTTAAACATGAAACACAAAATGGTTTTCCAATGATCTTATGCCAGTGCCTTTTTTTCCTCGAAAGTTTTATGGTTAGAACAGTAATCTTCAAATAAGGCACTTGAGGTTTTCTGTGTTCTGATTTTCGCAGGCACAACCTCTGTTTAAGGACAGAAGCAAGTTTACGCAAATGGCTGACCCCTTGCTTGAGGGTAGCTACCCTGAGAAGAGCCTGTTTCAAGCTCTTGCAGTGGCAGCAATGTGCCTGCAAGAGGAAGCTGAGGCAAGACCTTCAATGGGTGAGGTTGTGGAAGCGCTAGAGCTTCTAACAAAGCCAAAAGATAGAGAATTATGAGAACACCTGGATCCATGGTCAGAACTGCTAGCCACATTGAATCATTTAGAGCACACTAAAAAGACCAACAGATGTAGAGTCATCACCAAAAACTGGAGTTTCATGCAAAACTAGACTGGCATTACGAACCAGAGGTAAAATTTACCTATGCTTAACTGTAAAATTTATAGCAAGCGATGGTAGGGTAACTTTTAAATATGCAGCAAGTATAATAATCAAGTGGCATGGATAGACAAATATCAAATCACCTTGATAAATCAAATATCCTAGATTACGATTTATGAGTTCCACAAATTTTGAGATCAATTATATCTTATTAGTCTTTCAATGAGTGAGGTTCCCCATGTTTAATCTTATTTCTTCTTTTTTATCTGTATTTTTTCATGCTTTTATTTCACCTTTTAAATTGAAGTAAATTGCAAATATGTTGATAGATGTAAATGAACTCTTTTGCTAATAACTGCAGAGGGGTGTTAGATCTGATAATGTATGCGCGTGCGCGTGCACATGTGAAGCTAAAAGTGCTACATGCTTTAGAAAGAGTTGCTAGAGTGCTTGACAATTTGATCTTCAAAATGAGAAATTATCCAACTCTCGCAACGCAATCTGAAAAAAAGCATAATAAGCTTCAAGAGTTGGTCTCAATGCAAGTGCAAACTGACGCATGAAACAACTTCAACGGCTGGTTTGATGGTGAAAACAAGCATGTGATGTGTGATTAAGTATTAAATCTTGTCAATTTCTTGGGGGTAAAGTCACTAGGAATTTCTTCGCAATCCCCTTAATTTTTGTATGAATTACCTGCCTCTCACTGGATTAGAGAAGTGGATTAATTGAATTGCATGCAAACAGTACCAAACACTACTTGATTGTGATACAAAGGGAAAACAAATTTAGTTAACTCCGGAGAAATACTTGCATTATAGCTGAAAGTTGTAACTAGGAATTCTGTTTAAATCGATTATTGTTTTCTGCAGTTGTGTATCTTCTCTCCTTCCTATTCCAAGTCATAAAATCAAGACTAAGAAGTTGGGTTGGGAATAGGCTCTGCAAGAAATTGTGACTACGATATATGGCTGAGCTTTCTGAGAACTTCCTAGCCTTCTTAACTCGAACTTGGTGCAGTACTTAATTTCCTTCTTCAGTAAAGTTCCAAAGCTGCTCCTTGTGCCCATAGCAATAGGAGCAGGAGAAACAGCCATTTTTTATCTTGGAATTTGGAGACTGTAACTCTACTTTTCTAGTGTAATATTTAGTTGTTGAGATGAAAGGTATGAAGGAGAATTATAGATGGTGAAAGTTTGGATCATAGAATCATAGGTCTAAATTTAATTTTCGATTGGGAGCATCTTCATTTACCATGATTGAAACTTTGAAAAGGGACACGATTATCATATTCTCCTTGTTTCTGCAACGGAATTTGCCTTTTTTTTTTTTTTTAACCTGGACATTATACTTACCCTTTTGACTTCTAAAGCCATACTCCCTCCTGTCCTGTTCACAAGGCGAAGAGCAAGAATTTTCTTGGTGTTATTTATAAATAACATCATTAATTTTTTATTACAAGTTTTTTCTTTGGGTGAATTACCTTGAAGTCTTATATAATAAAATTAATTATTATAAGATTCATTGACAACTGAACTAAGGCTATTGACAATCAATTGTTAACAGACTTTTTAATAATTAATTTCCTCATGTGGAACTTGTTTGTAATTTTTTTCTTTTCTTTTACCCTTCATTAAATATTGGAGGGTAAAAGAAAAAAATTTATTATGAAAATTTAATGACATAACTTATAAATAGACCTAAAAAAATTATTCTTTCTTTACCTTATAAATAGGACTGGAAGAAATATATGGTATTGGTAACTAATTCACAATTCTCACAAAATGTTAGTTGATAATTTTTTATTACAAGTTTTTTCTTTTACCCTTCATTAAATGTGGGTGAGAGAAAAGTATGTTATTAAAACTTTTATATTTAACTGATGCTAAATTTAAAACTTATTAAATTTATAGATAGAACTAATAACTTTCAAGCTTGGTTCAATAAAAAATACTCCCTCTTAATCAAAATATATTTTACAAAATGGTAGTTGAAACTTTAATTTTTGAAAATTTTTTTTGCATCTTTTCAATTATACTCTCATTAAATACCCTTCATAATTATCTTGACAATGATAAGTAAAATTTGAAGGTAACATTTTTTTTTAAAAAAGTAATAAATGGAGTGAGGGTATCATTGAAAAAAATAATTATAAAAATTACCTAATGTTTTATATTTTAAATTAAATAAGATTTATAAAAGATGTTTTATATTATGGTTTGAAGAAAGTATTGAAACTTTTATATATAAGGTCAGAGAGAATATTATGAATTGCTTCTTGTACACCCAAGTGTAATGATCATATTGCATATGACGTGGATCTCCTTTCAATGTCTTGAACCTCAAGCTCCCTTAAATTATTCTAACTCCTCACTAATCAATTACAACTAATTCCCATGAAGTCAGTTTTGTTTACAACTTTTCTGTTGGCTTTTCCCCTGAATAATATCTTGACAAATAGAAAAAAGTTCTACAACAGCTTAATCCTACATTTTTCATACGTTATCCCCACCTTTCATGCCTGGCTAAAGACGTGGTGAGGGAGTCCTATTGTTCCTGTCTTCATTGATTTTTTTCCCCCGGTATGGCTCTCTTCTAACTAGAGGTGATAATTTAGGTAGATTCAAATTGGCATACAATATACCAAACATCAAAAAGTGCATATATGTAATTAAGTCCAACCTTAACAATTTGGGCCGATCTAGATACCCGAGTTATAACTCATAAGGGCATCTACCCCCCCTTCTCTCCATTTGTTCAAGTCAACTTTAATTTATATATTCAAAAATTAAGATTTTTCAAGTAATACAACACTGCATCCCAACTCCGAAGTTCTATGTTGCAATACCAATCAGGATTATATATTGGCATGATTGGATCAATTGAACTACAAAAAATTGCAACATAGATAAAACTCAAAAGAGCAAAATATTTATAAGATTGCCAAGAGTAGGGAAAGAAAATCAAGAGATCTAGAACAGGTAAGGTGTATTAAGGATGAAGAGGGAAGAATTTTAGTTACAGATGATGAAATTAAAAATAGATGGGAGACTTATTTTTCTAAACTTTTCAATGATGGAGAGGATTCATCTAGTAACTTGGAGGATTTAGTAACTGGTGAAGGAGAACAAAATTTTGTCATTCTATCGAAAAATACGTGATAAGGAGGTAAAGGAAGCTCTTAAGAAAATGGCAAATGGTAGAGCTAACGGACCTGATTGTATATCTATCGAAGCGTGGAAATGTTTAGGTGAAGAAGGGGTGAGATGGTTAACTAAGTTATTTAATGTGATTTTACGGTCCAAGAAAATGCCTGATGAGTGGAGGAGAAGTACATTAATTCCTATTTATAAAAATAAAGGAGATATTCAGAATTGTACTAACTATAGAGGGATTAAACTCATGAGCCACACAATGAAATTGTGGGAGAAAGTAATTGAGCACAGGTTGAGATTGGAGACAAGTATTTCTGAGAATCAATTTGGTTTTATGCCAGGTAGATCAACTACAGAGGCGATTTATCTACTAAGGGGATTAATGGAAAAGTATCGTTGTAAAGATAAAGATCTACACATGGTTTTTATTGATTTGGAAAAAGCTTATGACCGTATACCAAGAGAAGTGCTTTGGAAAGCGTTGGAAAAAAAGGGAGTACGGATTGCTTATATTAAAGCCATACAAGATATGTATGAGGGGGTAAAAACTAGTATAAGAACGCCTAGTGGTCAAACAAAGGATTTTCCTATAAAGATTGGACTACATCAGGGATCATCTCTGAGTCCTTATTTGTTCAACTTGATTTTAAATGTTTTGACGGAACATATTCAAGAGGAAATCCCGAAATGTATGCTCTTTGCGGATGATATAGTTCTTATAGCAGAGACAAGAGAAGAGGTTAATTGCAAACTTGAGTTATGGAGGAGGACATTGGAGTCAAAAGGTTTTCGTCTGAGTAGAAGTAAGACGGAATATTTATATTGTAAATTTGGTAAAGGACTATTCGAAAATAATTTCGAAGTGAAATTGGGAGATCAAATTATACCTCAAGTGGAAAAGTTTAGATATTGGGAGCCATTATTCAAAATGATGGCGAAATCAGTGGAGATATTTCACATAGAATTCAAGCTGGGTGGTTTAATTGGAGAAAAGCTAAAGGAGTTATTTGTGACCGTAGGGTGCCTAATAAACTTAAAGGAAAGTTTTATCGTACTGCTATCAGACCGGCAATGTTATATAGTAGTGAATGCTGGGCTCTAACGGGACAGCAAGAGCATAAAGTTGGAGTAGCAGAGATGAGAATGTTACGATGGATGTGCGGACATACACGTAAAGATAAAATTCGAAATGAGCACATACGTGAAAAAGTGAGGGTGGCACCTATTGAGGAAAAAATGGTAGAAAATCGGTTGAGATGGTTTGGGCATGTACAAAGAAGACCAAGGGAGGCACCAGTGAGAAGAGTGGAACATATAACTTTGAGTCCGATTAAGAGAGGTAGAGGAAGGCCTAAGAGAACACTCTTGGAAGTTGTTGAACGTGATCTCTTAATTAATAATATTTCTAAAAGCTTAATAAATGATAGAGCACAATGGCGTCTTGCAATCCATGTAGCCGACCCCACCTAGTGGGATAAAGGCTTGTTGTTGTTGTTGTTGTTGTTGTTGTATAGATAAAACTCAAACTCCATCCTAGGTTTGAATACAAACTCCCCCATTCCCACCAAGAAAAAAATGAGTCCGACAACACATTTGTTGAAGTTCATTTAATCCAGTTAGGACAAATCCATCCTCCAACAACACGTCAGTTATTGCTGGATGTCGCCATGCCACGTGTTCATGATAGGGACTAAAATATTAAACAGTGCAGAGAAAAATGTTCAGGAACCAAATTATAATTTTCTATGATGAATCACTCTTTTGTGAATTCATGCTTTCTTTTGTGAATACATGGGATCATTTTCCCACGCCTGTGAAATTGAACCATATGCACAAAAGAATATACACTTCTTCAAGAGAAAGTAGAAGGCTAGGCCACCTCTGTTCTTGCCAGTACTACAATGTGGGCGAGGCAGGGTCTATGCTTCAGCAGAGTTACAAGATTGACAACGTTAAATTACAAAGCCATCACCATTGAGATTTAAAAAGAAACATGAGACTATTTCACGTGCCTCCTTATTTACGTCATTTTATGCCTCAAAATTAGGCATCCACTGTACCTCTATAAGATTATGTTCAACGTCTGTGTGTGTGTGTTTTTTGTTTAGTGCAAGGGAACAAATCATTGTATGCTTGAGAGATGGCACACGTACCCTAACCTTCGGTGTGAGGTGAGAGCCTGTTCCAGAGCAACCTTGATACCAGCACCCTTCCGGAACAACGATTCATACAATTGACAGACAAATTGTGACAGTTCCCCCTCGTTGTCATCATATAAATATGTAGTCTGTTCCCCATTTTTTTCTGCATCACTATCTTCCCAGTCACTTAATGGACTTTCAAGTTCAGTCTCATCTTCCACTTCATCCTCTCCAATTTCAAACTTTCCATTTCCCAACGCATTCATCTCCTGAGAACCGTCAAAATTGGTCAAGAGAGGTTCCGGGGGTTCATTTGAAGAGCATACAACAGCTTTCGCACCAGAGTCTAGAAAGGCCTTAATGAGAGCCGGAGTAAGGCCATATAAACCAGTGCATATAATGATCCTGTCTCTCCATGCTCCAACCTGAGTCATTCAAAGCATCAATAAAATGAGGAAAGAAAATTGAATCAAGTATTTGCATGGACATGATACTGGATCTATGTTTCAAACTACGAGTGATAATATCCTCCCTCTACCTAACCAGTGAAGTTGGAGTGGTACCAAATAAATATCATACAACACGAACTCCTCTGCTACTATTGAATTTCTGTGCATGACGAAATTTTGAACTTTAAACACTCTAACTAGCTTTGTTGTTTTATTTAAGAGCCTTTACACAGTGAGTATCAGTTGTAAGTTCTTATTCAAACCAAATGTCATTATTCTCTAGCTTTGACGTAAAAACCCAGGTTTTCCCCATGTTCACAGTAAACTAGTAAACCAAGTGCACAAAGGTTCAACAAATATAAACGGTCAATATTATTAAGATGGGCTGCCTATAGATGATCTTTAAACTGTAGTATGTCCAGATCATTACAAGATTAGCCAAAGCTAGCTTCACACGAGGTAGCCGTAGCCTTTGAAGTAATAAGTGAAATATTCCTCAAGAATGTATGAAGTTGACGATAATATTGATGCATAAATTATTTAGACTGGTGTGACCAAATGCAAAAAACAGTAAAATATCCAGATACTCTTTTAACGCTTTTTGGCACTGTATTAAAGTGACTCCTAAAGAATCGAATAATTAACATCTCACCTAACTTGAAAATTTTAAAAACTCAAGACCAACTGGTGAAAGCAAAGGGTGGACAGACATATAATGGTGATAAAGCTCAAAAAAATCTACATACAGAGGGAAAAGTAATTTAAAAAAAAAAAAGGTATACCATCTGCCGAACATCATCAGGTGTCAAGTGTAAAGAAGGTACAGTCCGGCGGAACATATATGATCCAACTTCATAATCATCTTCCATAACCTTCATATGATCAAAAGTCAAGTTCTGATAAATGTATCAAACATAAATTCAATAAATCAATTTGAACCAATAAATCAGCATTAGCAAAAGAACACATACCAAGGTTTGACGGCCAACAAATCGGTGAAGAATGCCTCCAATTTGGAAATAAGGTTTAGCAGCAACCAAATCAGAAACAGTAGAAATATTCGTAAGAAGAGATGCACACTTTCTGCGACGGCTCCTCATTGATGACAATAAACTAAATTTAATACTTTGTAGAAATTTCTCAGCAAGCTCCCCAGGTTCAGCAACCACAAATACATCGTTCTGCCAACTAATAAATAGGCCATAAACATCAAGCACCCATCACACAGGAAAAGGAACAAGAGACAATTGCTTGAATTCAGAAAATATAGGAGCAAGTACCTCATGATTAAGCCATCCAAGTCATTCTGAAGAGCCAAATGAATAACACCTACTTGTGGTGAATTCTGCAATTTCTCATGCAACAATTGGACAGGCAAAGGGAGTTGTCTAAGTCCTCGAGGAGAGACTGGAGGTGATGCAGTAGTTTTTCCCAATTTTCCATCTAAACTTAGAGGTGGGATGAGATCAATTCGTCCAATTCTCTGACCAAAATCAGGACTATAGACATGGGGAGTCGATGGGAAGCTTCCTGTAAACAAAGGTGATGCAACTGGAGTTGGAAAAGCTGTTGAAGGAACTGCCTTAACAGTTCTGGATAAACCCTGCATACGGGATAACCGTATTCCATTTTGAGTGCAAAATGAGTCAAGTGCTTGGGTATGGTGGATCACACTTCCAGAATCTGGATTTTGTGAAGCTTCAACAAGTAGTACATTACGCCTCCACCCCAATGTGGGGCCACCAGCACCTGGTGAAGCAAAATGGAAAAAATGTAACAGTATTAAATTGGGGTTTACTGAAGTGAAAATTTTACAGGTGGTAAACAGAGAACGTATCACAAACAATACCCTCATTTGAACCCTTTGTCTTTGGTGGTTTAGATTTTATATTCTCTGACCAGTTCTCTTCATGTTGGAAAGGCAGAAGCAATTTCTCACAGACGTTTTCAAGTCCCTGATGATTCTTTTGAATATATTCATCAACTGCAGATTCCAACTTCAGCCAGATAGTTGGATCTGTCTCATCAAGTTCCATATCACAACGTTCATCAACTGCAAGGCCAGCCATAGAAAAAGACTCATTTAAAGTTCATTCCAAGAATATGTACTCTTTGAGAAGAGAAAGCTCGTCATTGAAAAAAGCTTCAATTATGATTACTGATTAGTAGGGGGGGGGAAGGTATGTTTTGATGCCCTCATTCCAAATTCAACCTTTGTACCTGGATTGAAACGAAAATACTGCATCTCAGGAAGCATAGGTAGTAATGTACTCAAAGCTTCATCTACTCTATCAACAGAGCATGCACTCTCAATCAACACTTGTCCTGTATCTAAATAGCGCCATCCACCTTTTCGCATCTACAATGGCACAAATGTATAGTTACTTAATAAGTTCAATGGTCAATGACATATTTTCACAAATCTAGACTAACATAAATCACTATATTCTAAAGTAATGCAAATGATTATATTAATATATTTTTACACATTGACATCACTAGAGAAGCATGCTTTAAACTGTTAAGAGTAACAGGGAAAGACCTTGATCATCCTCCAAGAACAAAATTTTGTAAGTTGTGATTACTTTCAACATATCTAAGTAGCTTTGTCCCAAAAAAAAAAAAAATAATATCTAAGTAGCATTTATGAAAGCCTTTTTTCCCGGAAAATAAACAAATAGAGAAGAGCAGATACCTTTGTTGGAACTGAACCACAACCTATTGAAACTAGGCAGTCAATTTTTTTTGTCAGGCCAAAGAAGTTGTGCTTCCCTAATGGCAAAAATTGTAGGATTGTTTGCCACTACTGCACCATCTTGCCAGCGATTGACATCTTATGAAATGTTGGAGGGAAGAGGGTGAAAACATATAAATGTCAAGAACATGATAGAAAATAAAACATAAAAACTCAAATACAATTAACTCAAGACCAGTAATATTTGAAAGAGCAGTACCATCTGAAAAATCATCAAGGTAATATGGAGCAGCAGATGATGCTCTAATAGCCTGCCACAATTGATGCTTACAACTTCCAAAGAAAGCCCTCCGCTTACTACCAACTTGGGCACCTATCGTAGGAGATGATAATTCAGAGATACCTGAACTTTCTGAACTCACAAGAGGCACCTCAGGTGTCCCAGCCGGGTACTGCATTTTCAATTAAAAAAAGTATTAGAGAGAGATTTTGCATCTATTTGACAGCATTGTAACTACATATAAACAACAACAAAAGTTCTAGGCCTCACACCTGATAGTTGCGAAACAAGAACGGCTGTGCTGGTGTCATGCTTACCAAGGTTGATACAATAAAAACTTTGGGTGCGTTTTTTACAGCTGAATCAATCATTAAATCCCCATCCTCATCGGCACACATTTCCCTCAATAACCTCTCAAACTGATCTGCACTGTGCTGCAAGACAACAAGCCATAATGTCTGCTTTTAGGGCATAAACCGCATAGGTACAGCTATTGAAATAGCTGCTAGTCTTAAATAAAACAACACATTCTGCGCTCTTAATTTCAAACTTAAAATATGTCATGCAAAAATAAATAAAAATTAATCAAATTCAATATTGTTAAGCATCCCATTTAGTCTGAGTTCCTAAAACAATTTACATGCTGCTTCCCCCCAACTAGGGCCTAACCTAACTTGAATTGGGGTTAGTCAGGAGCATCAAATGCTGGATGGTTTATTGCCATAAAAAAACATAGCAAGAAATTGGGCAGTCATTAATACTAAGACTTTATAGAATAACTCAACATAAAAAAGGAGGTAAATACTTTTGATCCATGAACAACAACTCTAAAATTCTTTGATGAACTCTTATAAAGTTGATCTAACTTTTCCCTCCAAGATGCAGCTTCACTGTCCTTTGGCACTGGTTCAGCAAAAACGATCTTCCCTGGTTTAAAAGAAGCATTTAATCAGTTTAGTTAAATTAACTGATAAATAAACATAGCATGTTACTCCTAAGCAGCATCTACCAAGATTTTTGTATATATCTTCACATTCTTCCAGAGTCATCAACTTAATCCCAAGGGCAACAGCTAGCATTCCACCAGTTGATGTACCACATATTAAATCAAATAACTCATGTATTCGTTTTCCAGTTCCCCTTTCAATTTCCTTTAGAATCTGCACAGTAGCTAGACCTTTCATCCCACCTCCATCCATTGACAGTATACGGACTCCTTGCCTTGGAACTTGTCTGCCCCTGATTGCACGCTGCAGGTTATCATTTTCTCCTACAAAAAGACAAATGAAGAAGCAAGTAACGAACAGGATCGAAACATTATAAGAGACCAGAGGCAAATTATTTGTAGAGACAAACCAAGAATTGCCAAAGCACGAGCAGCAGCTTTGTTCACACATGGTTCAGCTGCAACGGTCAGGTGCAAGAGGAGTTCCTGCAAACTTTCAGAAGTAACGAGAATATGACGATTCTCCCTGCAGAAAGCTAAATTTCCAACAGCTAACAGAGCCAGCCGTTGCACCTATATAAAAGATTAAACTTGAAGTGAAAAAACAATATAATAAAAAGGATGCCACCAAACAATTATCTTTGAGAAGAAACTAGCATACTTGCCTCTGGATCCTTATGGGCACATAATAATTTCAATGATTTCAATACATCCTTGGACAGCATCTTTTCCGCTACAGCATCAGATGTAAAAGCTAACTTCACTACAAGTTTCAGTACAGATATTACCTCTCCTCGACACAAAGATTTGAGAACCGTTTCAATAGGTTGCATGATGTCAGCTTTCACCAGCTGCAGAGCAACAGAAGCATCAAAGGTGAGAGCAGAAAGAGCAGAGCAGGCACGTTCAACCTGTAATATATAAGCACCATTACAAATAATAAAGGTATAAGAATATATATGAATGTTATGATGTCTACAAAACATACCACATGTTGGTTGTCACTACTAATCATACTTATAAGCTGTCGCACTGCATTCTCATCTTTACCAACAACTGCTCTATTTCCTTGGTCTCGCATTATTTTTGCAAGTGCAGAAGCTAGTAATGGATGATGACAGAAAGAAAAGCGGAATATGAGAGAGAAGAAGGCACTCAGCTTATGCCTAGATGCAACAAAATACGAACTGTTTTCCATCTGCAATAACAATAGAAAACATATTCGACTGAGTAATGGCTATGCCTCAAAAGACTAGAGCCAAAAAGAACTTATGTTACTTTGTTCAAGGCTACCTCTATCTGCACATTCACTGATCTTAAATTTTCATCTGCTACAATCCTAACATTTGCAAGAGAAAGGTGACGAAGTTTGTGGAGAGGCAAAATTTCTGGCAGAAACTCAAGAGGATTTCCAAATAACCTAAGAACCCGCAATTCAGTCATAGCCCTGTCATTGATATAAACTAACAATAAGAAGAGAAGAATACCCAGATTCTAAATAATTCGATATGATATCGTCTGATAGAATAACCTCAAGTCAAGAAGAGGCCGAACGAGCTTGTTTTGCTCTAATGACAATTCAACCAACCGATCACACTGTTTCAGTTCCACTGCTCAAAATACCACAAGCATCAGACAAATGAGCATGCTTGTTTGGGGCAAGTTTGTGATGATGTGTATGCTCAATTCACTTAATAAAGGATAAAAATTACAATAACTTCTACAAGTTATAAGAAATGAGAGGGAGATTAAGAGAAATACTGATGTGTAATTTGTAATTAAATAAAGTTAGTTTGTTAGTTAGAGGTTAAGGGACTGTTAGATGATAAGCAGGGTCAGGTAAATGCTAGAACTATATAAGTGAGTCAAGGTATCAATCTGAGGCTAGGTTTTGAGAATTAATTCAGAAAGTACTATTCAGGTTCTCCTATTCCCTCTTCTTCTTCTTCTCTCTCATCTCTATCTCTTTTTCTTCTCCTACATATCACAAGGACCCAAGATCTAAGAGATGAATGAGTAAAATAGTAAAACATTTCCATTTTGTGCAACATAAGCAGTAGCGACTGGCAACATGCACAGAAAGAGCATCTATGGAGGTTTGGACTGAGCATGGCCCTGAACATGATTGAAAAACAACTAACAGGAGGAACACCTCAAACAATAACCAAATAGGAAGGAAGAAGGTTTGTGCTAGAGTTTATTGTGAAAGGAAACTAGATCTAGGTGGATGAAAGCTAGAAAGGAGGTGTTATGTGCCAGGTCATGGATGACAATATAGAGATTCTAATATGACAGTTTGACCACCAATGGAGCTCTGAGGATATGCAAACCAACATTGTTTAAGGCAATTCCAAAGGTGATTTGGTCAATGATTATGCACAGAAAGTGACTTGAATGATGGCACAGTCAATGGAAAAGGAAAAAGAACGGCAGGCAGAAGAGAAAAACTTTCATGGGAAATGCAACCAGTGAGTTTTGACATACAAGTAATATTGTTTATAGAACAATAGTACAAGGTAAGGAATTCAATGCTACTAATTACATTTGTTATCTAATACATACACCGCAAGCACTATACTCACATCCTAGGCATTAAACAGTTTAGTTACCAGACCTAAAAATTCGAATAATATACTTTCAAGATTGAAATCCAGAGACAAAGTCTTACCAGGCACTGACGAAAGCATGTTATTGTCAACTCTAAGCACTTTTAAGCTTCTCAGCTCACCAAGCTCAGGTGGCAAAACCAACAGCTTGTTGTTATGGAGGTAAAGCTTTTCAAGATGTGGCAACTGAGTCAGCTCAACAGGGAATACCTGCATGCATCTCAGACATCTAAAGATATGCCTGATTCAACTCAATCATGTCTGACCTACAGCTAAATAGCAGGAATCAAGATGCTTCTTTAGCACTAGGTGGATAGATTCAAACAACATAACTGCTCAATATTAATCTTAGATATTTTACTCCAGAAGTATATTAGCAAAGGGGCGAACACCAGTATCAAATTACAGCACTTCTGGAAATCACCCCTGATATCACCCAAACAATCAGCAGGCATACAGAATTAACTAGCCTGAGCTTATTCACGCTATCCTCCACCAAGTAAACTCTTAATTTGTTTATTCAAAACAAAGAGAAAACGAAAGTATTCAGGTCTTTGATGCCTTGAAAAAAGACAATTTTTTCCTCCGGCACATTGCAAATGGTGCTGCTATCTTTCCACAACTTCAAGCGTAAAATTTAAGCACGGAAAAATTGTTCATCTCTTAACATTACTTACGTAAAATGGATCAAGCAAGCAGGTCGCATAAATGAACGTCTAAAACTAAAAAAACTCTCATAAGCCAGTACCACTCACCGGCAAGCTACAGCCACAAATACTGAGCACAGATACACTCTTCCAATGATCACCACAACCATGGACCCCTTCTTCAACAGCCGGCATTAAGGAAGCCAAATTTGAACTCAATAAGCGCGTCAAAACCCCAGTGCCATCGGTCTGTTGCCCAGTGTTAACAGTCTTAGTCATTGTTATAGCCCTCAAAGGGTCTCTTCGCCTGATTACTTTCATATCCAATGCCACACGCTCAATACCTTCAGGCCTTAATGCTACTAGCACGCAGTCCTGCGGCATGGGCAGAGCCACCATGAGCTGCGATTGAAGCTTTAAAGCGACCTGGTCCTCATTCTCTGCCGCAGACCAGTCCAGTTCAATTCGAAAACCAATGTCCTGTTTTTGCGAGAGAATGGAGGGAGTGGAATATGATATGGACGAAGAAGAGGACGGACGCGATGACATCGACGTGCGGTCAATGCATTTCGCGGGATTCTCAGAGCCATAGCTGAGCGCAAGATGGAAAACCTCGGAGGGCCTCTTCCAGCCCAATGCCCAAGTCATCGTTATCGAGTTGGAAACATTAGGACTAGGTTCCAGAAGAAATCAACTGGAAAAGAAAATGGGTTGAAGCTTTTTGAAGAGAAAGCTGAAGACCTGGAAACTGGTACTGAAACTGGAACGAGGGGCGATTTATTTCCATTACTTTTTCTGCAAATTTGTTCAAATTAAATTTATATGTTTTAAAAATCATTAAATTTACATTATTAAATTTAATTTAACAGTTTTGCGTTCCTCCCCAAATCAGGAATGCTATCTCAGCGGAACCGTGGACTTTTGTGCTGCCAGAGCCGGAAGATTTGTCTGGCCAGTTGGTTTCCTGATACGCATTGTCGTTTATTCGATGCCTCCGGCTACCGTCGTTTTACTACTTCAGTTTTTTTTTTTTAATAACAAGTACTACTCTAATTCTATTTATACGATTTAAAAAATATTTTTTATTTAATTTATAATTTATATTATTAAATTTTTATTATAAATTTTTTCATTTATCTTTATTAAATATTGATAAAAGAAAGTGTTTCTTCTCCCAATCCAAGACAAACTTTAAATTATTTTTCTATCCTTAACATGAAGCAAAATTAAATTTTTTTTTTCAATTTTATTCCTCAATTATTTATTATAATTTGAATGTCTATACAATAATTTATTATAAACTAATATTAATTATAAAATAAAGACAACATTAAAAAGTGACACATTTTTTAATAATTTTAAATATATACATATTATTTCTTAATAAAAAAGTTGGTTAAATTCATCTTATATTAAAAATCAGGAGTGTATGTTGTTAAAACATATTTTCTCCATTTAAAAATATAAAATATTTTTAATCAAATCTCATCCACTATTTACTTGTTTTTAAAATAATACTATCTTTTTATATTTATTTTTACGTAATTAAATATTTCACTTTAAAATAAATAAATATAAAGTGATTAGTTAATAGAGATACTTTTAAAAAATATAATGATTATATCTTAAAATACTAAAAAAATTTATATTTTTAAATATTCAACTCTCAACAAATGTCTTACGTTTTTTTTTAACAGAAAATATTTAATAAGGTCAAAATTAAAAACTTAATAAATTTTCAAACAAAGTTCAAAAGTTTTGAATTTATTTTTTTATTTTCAGTGAAACATCTTAAGATTGACTTATAATTTTTTTTCCAACAAGATTGACTAATAAATTAAACTAAAGGAAATATTTCTTAAAACTTTAAAAAGTTATCAGGAGCAGAAATATGTAATCTTTTATAATTATTTCCAATATGAATAAGAGAAACGAAAGAGAATAAAGGTAAATTCTTTACTAGGTGGCTGCTTTTCTTTTTCCCTGTCATTCTCCGCAATCAACGTATTATTGTTCCATTTCAATAACAATACTCTTCTAAGAATATTATGTTCAAGTTTGATAGACTACGTTGTTGCTGTTTCATTGGCCTCTACCTAACATTTAAGCACATTATTTTCTAAGTCCAATGTTTGGTGCCTCGAGAGAAGACATGGTAGCATGATAAAAAAAGACTAGTTCGTTAGTTCAATTCAAACCACCCACGTGGCCATCAATGTTGCAGTCAAAATCAGAAGCAGCTCATTTTGGTGCATTATCGCAAAAACATAAGGAGTTTAATTATTAAAAATTTAAAATAATATAACTTTAACTGCCTCATGCTAAACTTACAAAGTAAACCAACTTAACTAAAAAAAATTTTCCTTTAGGCAAAAGTAAAAATTCATTCAAAAAACAAAACCAATAACAATAAAAGTATAACTAAGTTTAGATATGAGAGGTCGAGATTTAAAAAGCATATATAATATTAAAAAAATTGAAATTTAAAAGGTCATGACCCTCCACTACTGAGTAACAATATATAGAGGAAAGGTAAAATGAAATGAGATGACAATTAAATAACATATTGAGAAAAAATAAAATTGGAGAAAAGATTAAAACTCTAGAGATAATAGATTTGACAACCCAATAATTAAACAGTAGCTAATTAGTTACAAGGCCATTGATCTCAATGAAGAGTTATACAATGGGCCCAAACATTATTGAAACAATGAACAACGTGGAGGCAAATTAAGTCAAAGTTAAAGAATGGAAAGTGTTGGAGGTTTGGGAGGAAGATGGTGAGCAATGAAGTGTTTGTACCACAATGCAGAGAGTCTTGTGGTTCTATTGAGAGAGCTATAATCCACATGATGAAGCCCAAACCTTACACTGCATCCATAGAGCCACTCAAAGTTGTCTAGCAATGACCACACAAAATACCCTCTCACATCTGCTCCTTTCCTGCTCGTTTATTAATTTCACAATTTTCACATTCAATATTATAATTAGCAAAAAAAAAAAAAAAAAAATTACATAATAACTCTATCATAACAAATATACTATTAATACTTCCTTTGTTCTAGAATACATGACGCTTTTAATTGCTTCACAGAGGCCATGAAAAGTAGTTAAAAACAAGTAATGAAAATCGAATTAACTATTCAACTAGTGAAAACACTTATTCAAAAATTAATTGATAAAACTATATATAATTGAACCATAATTAGACTTGTCATGAATAAAATATTTTATTAGATTGATCAAAAAAACTTATTCAAGGTTTACCAGTTTAGTTGGCTAAGTTGACCTAATGTTTAATGCTATAATAAAAAATGGTGTGTATCATTAAAATGATAAAAATTATCACTACTTTCTAAGTTACTCTCCATTTAAAATTAATAATCTATCTTAATTACTTTTATAGTGTGTTTGGATTAATGGGGATTTGAATTTGAATCAAATCCCTCATTCGAATACACAAAATTTATAGATTTAAATTATATTTTTTTTATAATTTAAAATTCTTTTTATACACTAGTCATTTGAAATTAAATTACTTTAAACTTGGTCGTTTTCTTTGTATCTTCACTATTAATATTTTTATAACTCTCATATCTCTTCTTATTTCTCATTTTCGCCTTTCTTTAATTGAAAAATAAAGATAAACTTATTTCTTTTAATTTTTAATTTTCATTTTGAATACCAATTTATCTCTCTTATTCATTTAAAATTTTTTAAACCATTCAAACAAAGTTTTTAAAATACATGAATATTAAATGTGAGATTTAAAATCTAAAATTAAAATTAAAATTCACCCATCCAAACATTACCTTAATTTCTTTCTTATACAATTAATGAGGCATTTGTAGAAAAGAATAATTTTTTGTTATTGAGTTATTTGCGAAGTATCATATATTTTACATCCATGCTTACTGTTAGAAAACGTCCTAGAAGAATTTAACGTATAATTGTAACAATACCTTATGGCTGTGGCCAAGGAATTCAAGTAACCGCTCAAGTAGCTCACTCTTTCCACATCATTGATTATGTCTGTTGTGGTAGAGTTGGGAGCTTCCATGTCTCCATATCCTACAACACATTAAGAAAAGAACCCCATAAGCATGATTATATGAACAAATATATAATGATAAACTGATATTAATTCCATCACAGATATTATATTTTGGCTCGGATCATTTAAATTTATAAAATAAATCAAGAGTGTGCATTTAGAGGGAAATAGGAAAAATAATACTTGAATGGTGAGCCCCATTTCTAATTATGAAATATTGACTCTATTTACCACCGCATTTTGGTGTTTAATGTTGGGACAAAAACAATTGATTTGTAATTTGTAATTTTTTTTATTATTTGATTAATTGATGAGACTATGATTTGTATAAAAAGATTGATTTCAATGCACTCACCATTTTCTGTGATGAACATTGGTAGATTATTGTACCTCTCCTTTATATATGTGACCATCTTTTCCATTCCTTGTGGATGAACATACAGCCAATCAACTGAAGTCTGCATAATTTACATATACTGATAATAATTACGTACTTTGGTTTGCAAAATGTTAGGTTAGGATAAGACATGTTTCAAAAAAAAAAAAGTTTAAGTATAGATAAGACATGAAAATGATATAATATGTGAGAAGGCCTACATGCGTCAAAGTTTTCTTTAAAAGAAATATTTAAGTGTGTGTGCATGTATAATGTGTATTGATTGCCTCCAATATTTATTAGCATTACTTCTTAAGTCACTTGCTTTTTATCCCATATTTTTACAAATCTATTATATTTTAATTTAATTATGATTCTACTCTATGAATTGGTAAACTCATTTTCTATTTCCAAAAATTAGTTTCTTGACTCTAAATATTGACTAAGACATAAATCCATTCTTTTTTATTTTAATTTTTTAATATTTTCTGTGTGTTTCCTTTTTTTTTTTTCCTATCCTTAATCTGTCTATCTTATAACGTCATAACATCTTATCTTATTTCAATTACTTGTGGTTATAATGATTGTTTTGGTCATGAAAAAAATTCATTCCAATATTACTCCATATTAAATATATTTTTAAAACCTCAACCTTAGTCCCAATTTCAATCATAACTCCATTCCCAATTTTCTAAATTCACACCTATATACCAAACAAGGCCTTGTAGTGTAAACTTTTTGGATTGGCATAGTAAGAGGGATAGATTTTTTCATACCTTACCTCCAAGGAGGATGCCATTCCTATGATGAGCATAAAGGGCAAAACCTTCAGTTTTTGAAGCTCCTAAACCAGGCTCACACTCAGAAAACATGCAATCTTTTGCATAATAGCTTGTGTAATGATTCACCCCAATGAAATCTATTACATTTTTCTTGAGTTTTTCCACTTCTTGCTTCGAAAATTTTGGCAGATCATGCCCTATAATTTCTTGCATTTCTGTTGGATATTTCCCGAATATAATTGGGTCCAAGAACCTGCGTTATTCATGCATTAACGGTAATAAAAAATAATTTATCCATAACGGGAGCTAGAATTAAATATTATCAGTCATAATTCTGCTTTAACTTAAGAAATATAAGAGTGTTAATTAAAACAGAGAGCTAAGAAAAATGGTGGCTATGAAATTTACCAATTCAAGAAAAATGATTGAGCTCTCTCAGCTGCTAACTTGTCTTCTGAGGAGTTGCTAAAGGGTTCAAACCATATAGCATGCATCACAATTCCAATTTTTCCTCCTTGCTTTTTCTGAGTTGCCAGCCAATACATTTAATTGGAGCACTATATTTATACTTATGTAGTTATTTATTTATTTTTTGGATTGCATTATATTCATTTCTTAAGCTGTATGTATAGATTTACATCAGTTCATATTTTTAGTCTTTATTTTTATTAGTAATTATTAAATATAAATTAAACTTTTGTTTGACTCCCAAGTTGTAGACATTTAACTGTAGATTACTTGAAGTTCAACCAGATTTATTTCACTAACAGTTAAATTAATGATTCACATGTTGTTTCTCATTATGCAAGAAAAAGTGATGATAAAGGGAGGGAGGAAAAGATTTGGATCCATACAATGGTAAAATT
This sequence comes from Prosopis cineraria, assembly GCF_029017545.1. Classification (NCBI taxonomy): domain Eukaryota; kingdom Viridiplantae; phylum Streptophyta; class Magnoliopsida; order Fabales; family Fabaceae; genus Prosopis; species Prosopis cineraria. The sequence goes on along the minus strand of NW_026555345.1, from coordinate 5,341,523 downwards.
TTGGCAAGAATCAAATGAATATGAAATAATGACTATACCTTGAAATTTCTTGAAGATTCTAAACTTTGCAATTGAGTTTTAAGAGATCTTCAAGAATATGTATTGATAATTCTTAAAACTCAATTATTGTAGATTAGCGAATGTGCCTTTTAGAACTTTTGATGCTTAATTTAGTCCTTCCATTTAAATATTTCACCTATTCAGTTCCCATGTACAATTTTCTCAATACATTATCTAAAGATAATTAGAAAGTGAAGCATAACTTTATGCATTTATATATATATATATATATATATTTTTTTTTTTTCTTTCTAGCTCAAGTTCACTTTAACTGATCTAGTTATTTTTTGATTCCATTGCCTACTATCCCTAAAAACTTGGAAAAATTACTACCTCCTATTCAAATTAATATAAACCCTTGCTATGTGAGGTTATTATTATTAACGTCAACCTCACATGTACCTTAAGAATGTCTTTGATATGTTTAGCTTACACAATTGCAATTGATCTAACCTATAACAGCTGGCTAGACATATCCATATATCATGTTTTAATTATGTGGCTTTTTTATTTTAAAGGACATGAATAATTGAGAACGGTCCAAATCAGATTCCAAAGTAATTACCTGATACTTGGATCTGTAAAGGTGAACAACAGAGACATGGGACAAGATAAGGTTGTGGGCAGCAAGAAAAGGGTCCTTCTCAGAATCGCCATGGCTGCAATTGCCAAAGGACGCAGAGCAACTTGAAGGAGGCCAAATCCCTCTTCTGTATCCATTTATCACTGCCACGTTCGGCTCGTTCAACGTTACCCACTTCTTCACTCTGTCCCCAAACTTCTTAAAGCATGTTTCTGCATAGTACTTGAATTCCTCCCTATCATTCAACCACCAACACACACACACGCACATCCTTAATCTTCTTTATAATGTTCCAAGTTTAGCATTAGCAGGGTACTATGAGAAGCTTTTATCTCACTCTATTTTAGGACTCAGCCATCCTTTGTATATGTCTTCAAGCTCCTGAGGTATGTCAAAGTGTGTTAATGTCACAAGCGGCTCTATTCCTGCATACAACCACACATTATTTTAAAGTATTGAAAATCGAACCATTCATTAACCTGTTCAAGGACTAATGATCAAAATCGTGTTTAGACTAGTCATAAATAAAATATTTTATTGACATAATTAAAGTACAGATTCAATTATTTGTTGATTCAATTGGTCAGGTTGATATAATTTTTAATGCTATGGTTATTTTATCTACCAAACCCACATGATGGCCCGCCACACTTATCTAGTGGATCCACAATCCTATTAGGTGGGTTTGTTCATCCTTTCTTAGTTGAATCTATGCATGACGAATACCTTTTCTAAGAATGGCATTGATGAGGCGATCATAATAATCAAGGCCTTCTTTGTTCACCTTGCCAAATCTTCCCTCTGGAAAGAGAGTAAGAATCATTAGTTGAAATGCATGTAAAAAGATTTTTTTTTCTTTAAGTAAAAATTGAGATTTAGTTAAATAGGTTGGTAAATTAGATGTGAAGAAAATGGAAAACTTGCTGGGTAAAATTCTGGCCCATGACAGTGAAAAGCGATAACTGTTTACTCCAATGTACTCCATAAGATCCACATCCTCCTGCTTGTCCACCACCAAGGCAAATTCAACAGAAAAAACAGGGATTAGCAATCAGTCTGCATGAGTTTTTTTTTTTTTTTGGACCAAAGCCTTCATGAATAACATATAAGCATAACAGACAAATAGTATTTATTACTGTCCCCTTATTATTATAATATGATTTTTAGAAGGACACTGTGATTGTTATCATCACGCACCTTTACAAATGGTTTAAATCATTAATTTTTAATAACGCTGTCTAACTTTAACTAAATTTCTTACTAATTAATTTGTATGAAATGGTTACAAAGACCATATAATAAGATTAATATATTGATGAAGCCTTGCCCGTATTATATTGGCATAGGGTTTTTTTTCCCCCACCTGAATTGGTTTAGGGTTGACTCATAAATCCATGTGTATTTTTTTTAAAAAAAATTGTTACATTATAAAATTTGTAAATTCAAGTATAGCATATAAATTATATAAAGTCCAAATTGAAATTTAGAAGAATGAAAAATAAATCACATTGAAATAGATAGATAATAAATAAATACAATGATATACTTGGAAGTCCCTGTGGACTAATTTGACGTAAATTTTTTTACCAAATTACTTTTTTAATTCTCATCAAAATAAAAAATATATAATTGTTGAACCCTAAACTGAAATTGTTAATAACAAAAATAAAGTTGTTAATATAAGAAGTGTAATCGTAAGTTTGGGTGTGCAATAACATGCATGCTTCTTATATTAACAACATCATCTTAATGATCAATAACTTCAATTTAAGTATTAACAATAGTTGATCATAAATTCATCAATTTAGTCAATGCAATAATAAATATGTTTTCTATATTAATAACTTTACATTTGTTATTAAAAATTTTAGTTTAGGTTTTAACAGTACTATACTTTCCATTATCTTGTAGAGGGTTACAAATGTAATTTCACAAAAAATTATAACAAATAAATACTTAAGAATTTTAGAGTAATAATCTCATTCCATGATATTATTTTGCTGTTTATTTATTTTAAAGGTCATGCCAAAAAAATTTTTTATTTTAGAGAGATTTATTTTCCATTTTCCCTTAAAATTTTTCAAAAGATAAGAAAAAATAGAATACAATAAAAAGGATTTAAATTTTATATTTTATAAAAATAATAAAATGAGCGAAAATATTAAAAAAATAAACTTTCATGTAAATTCATCTCTCAATTTCAAAGGATTTAAATCCTAATAAAACTATCCTAAAATTTAATAATTTAAACTTCAATCCCAGTAATCATGTGAGGAAGGCATTATCACATGAAATAGTCGAACTTTAATCCTCAAAAAAATTCTAAGAACTTTATTTCTTTTTATTATTGAATCAACTTTCACATGATTGTTACAGCTTGCGTATTCAACTCCCTCTCCCTCTCTCTGTCACACACACACAAAGGAGAACACAGCCGTGTGTAAAGCGTAGGCTGTGCATGAAATCATTAACAATAAATGGTGACATGGAAACTTCAACATCAAGTTCAATCATTTGGTGCTTGAAAACCTTAGAAAAAAAAAATGTCATTAATTGTTTTGCTAATGTAGTTTAAAAAAACATTTATAAATCCATCAATCTCAACTTTAAAAAATTTAAATTCTAATAAAAATATCCTAAAATTTAATAATTCAAACTTCAATTCTAGTAATCATGTAACGAAAGCATTATCACATGAAATAGTTGAACTCTAATCCTCGAAAAAATCTAAAGGCATGTTTGGTTAATGGGTTTCCATTTTTAAAAACAAAAAAAATTAAAAAACTTCTTTAGATGAGTTTTTTTTAATCTAATTACTTTTAAAACTGTTCTCATTTTTTACTTTTAAAAACAAAAAAATAAATATATTCAAACTGTGTTTATTTTTTTATTTTTAAAATATATTACGTTTGATTATTGAAAATTATAATTATTTTAATTAATAATTATCAAAACCACTGCCATTAACAGCTCGTGGCCATTATTATTGACTAATTTTTTAATTTTAAAATTATTTTTTAATAACACAAATGAATTTTTTATTTTGTTTTGAAAAATAAATTTAAAAACTAATTTGTAAAACAATTTTAAAATTAAAAAAGAGAGTGAGAGAACAACAACCAAACTAGTAAATTTACATCATAGACAGACTTTTAGAGGGGGGGACCAGCTCAGACTTTCAAAATCAATTAGGTGGGGGTCGGTATCTCCCTATCTTTTTTGATTTTGGAGCCAATTAAGTAATTATCAAAGTCTTGTCCTAAAAAACTGGGATAAATAAGTTGGCCCCACTTTCAACTGTTCTATCATATAGTCATTTGTTTAAAGTAAGAATTTCACAAAAATATGATCCATCAATATATCTATATCTATGATTATATACTCTCCCTATTTTTATATATAAAATATCTTTAATTTAATCTCATATATTAATAAAAAATTTTATTTAATTAAACTCATATAAAAATACAATAATTTTTTAATTTTATTCTTAATAATATCATTATTAATATTATGATGGGTGGTAGGAAAAATATATAATTAATAATTTATTTTATTTTTAATACAAGAATAAAATTATCTAATTATTTAAAAATATTATGGTCATCTTTATATTTAGAGACAAAATTAATTTTTTTAAAAAATGTTTTATATATAAAGATAAAGGAGTATCTATTAAATAGATTGAACATTCAGTAGGCTAATATGGAGAAGCTACATGCAATACATGGGATTTAAGAAATATCAAAAAGGCCATGAAAATCACACGAACGACAGTAATTAAGTCAAGTTCATTCTCAATAAGGTTCTACACTCTAAAGGTGCCTTGTCTAAAATTTTAATATCTAGGTTATTACATAGAGCTTTGAGTGCCAAAAAAAAACTAATATTAAAATGAAAGCTATGGCTAAAGTGCACTTTCAATCTTTAACTTTATACAAAATTTTATTATAGTTTTTTAATTTGTATAATGCATTTTTAATCATTTAACTCTAACACCTTCTTTTTATGAAAAAAAAAAATTGTTACATTAAATTTTTAAATATTGACAAAATATTCTCACATATTGACATATTAAATTTATTTTTTAAAAAAATAATAATAATTGAGATAAAAAATAATCATTTAAAACTAATAAAATTAGTATTAAAAATTGAAAAGATACTTTATAAAATTAAGGGATTAAATTAAAATTTTTATAAAATTATAGGATCAAAGATGCACTTGGTGAAAGATATTTTAGTTTTATATGTCATTACTCATATAATATGTATGCAGTTAACTTTGTGATTAAAAGAATATTCTTTTTGAGTTAATCCATCATGGAAAGTACGTCACCTAACTCATTAACATATTTCCTCTATTTTTATTTATAAAAAAAACTGTATCACACATTTAAAAAAATTAATTAATTATATTAATTATATTTAAAAATAAAAAAATTAGATTACCATACCTTTTATTAATTGTATTAATTAAGTCTTCATTAATTATTTTTTATGAATATAAATGATGAAATTATAAAGGATAATTTAAAAATTTTACAATAAATGCCAATTAAAAATATAATTTTGCTTATATAAAAAAAAGACTAAAATTGATAGTTTTTTTTATAAATAAAAATGAAAAAAGGAGTATGGTTCAAGATTAAATAATGTTTGAAATAAATACAAACTAAGCTAACTTTGCCATTAGGTATTTTCAATATTTCGCACATATCAAGAAAATGTTATCACATTTTTAAAAGTAAAAAAAATGATTTTATCCTACTAAAATGTAGTTACGTACATATTAAAGGTAGACAAGGTTAGGGATAAAAGCATCCAACTATTCGAAAATATTTCACTTTATATTGTTACCCAAAAAAAGTAAATATTATATTACACTTCATTTTATATTATGGACAAAAAAAATCCTAAAATACATTTATAATAAGGACATGTCACATGAGCGAGTAATTATTTTTAGAAGTAATATATGAAAAAGGTCAAAAATACTTAATGTGTGAGGGGTAGTGATTTGTTACGAATGAATTATTTGGGGGACACTTTAATTAATAATCCTGCAGAGGCGACAAAAAGCAAAACAAGTCGTTGAAGAAAATAACCGGTGGGGCTGCCCCCGTGTCCATTCAATCCCTCTCATTCACTTTACAAATCATCATTATTACAAATCATAAGTGCTTTTCCTTTGGTGCAGATTCTTGATTAATTGCGTGCATTTCATTATATAATTTTATTCTAATAATTTAAATTTAATTTTAACTGTTCACATTTTTTTTCATATTTTTAGTCATTATGTTATTTTTATTTTTATTTTACAACCATTTCATTAGCTTCACACTTTAAAACTGTATTTCCCTATGAAAATTTTTTTCCCATTTAGAGATTATAAAAATTTTATGTTTGGTATAATTATTTTTTAAGCGATATTTTCTTTAAAAATATTTTTTGGTATAAAAAATTAAATTTTTAATTTTTTTTATAAATTCATTAATAGTTAATTTCCCGGAGTTAGGTAACATATCATGAGTTTTAGGTTTTCCATCTTACTGTCAATATATAGCTGCAGCTATTTCCCCACACACATAATTAATTCTCACCCAACCCAAAACAATGTTAAGTAATTTCTTGAAAATTTGGCCAAAAAAAAAAAGTAATTTCTTGAAAAAAGTATAACTTGGTTTTAGTTTGCCACAAGTTCTACATGGTAAATTACAAACTTCCATACCAAACACACCCTTCCATTTAACTATATTCTGACATCTGGTTAATGCATTTAAAATTGTTTTAAAAAATAAAAAAAAATCCATGCATGTTCAAGTTGATATGAAAAATCAAGCAATCCTTAAACTATATATTAAACACGGAATGAAGAGATAATATAACTTTTACACTCTAAAGTTTTTTAATTACAAATTTAATTTATGAATCTTAACTAAGTACAATCAAATTTTTATGATTTATTAAAATAAATAATTATAGGTATCGAATTACACCAAGTTAAAAAAATTATACGGACTAAACTGTTACAAGTTAAAAAATTTCTAAATCAAAATTAAACAACTAAATTAATAATTGAAAAAAGTTTTAAGGACTAAAAAGTATTTTTTAAAGTGATAAAACATTGTACTCATTGGAATCTATGACTCCTAAAATTGATTGATATTGCCGAAAAAGAGAAACTTGGTATAATATTGATACCTGATAACGATGATAATCATCAACAGCAATATCTCCATTTGTTCCGTCCATTATGTTGCCTGGAAAAAGTAGAACAATATTGCTCTCCTTCATTATAGTTTCTTATTAGCTTTCTGGGTGTGAGGAGTGAGGACCTCAAGCTCAAAGCTAAGCTTATTATATTGGAAAGTTCATGAAGAAACAGAACCTGGTTTATGAGTGAAAACATCCCAGTTACTCAGTCCCTTACCATCACTCAAGAAAGCTCCTTCAATCTGCAAAACAAGATACAAATGATGATGATCAAATCAAACTCCTTAATTCCATTCATATATATATCTTTAAATTGTAATGTATGAAGATGAACCTGGTAAGAGGAAGATGCAGTTCCAAAGAGGAAGTTACTGGGAAAAGGAGATGATTCTGAATTCTGGTTCATGAACAGAGTATCATCACTTGTACTGTAAATTACTCCCATGAAAGCTGACAAAAATAAGCTCAAGGAGAAGGGAGAACGAAGCAGAGATGATGCTGGAAACTTCATAGTTAGTGTTCTTATGATTCTCTCTCCCTCTGTGTGTGTGTGTGTGTGTGCGCTCTTGTGCGTGTTTACTTCTTCTGTGAGTTAACTATGAGTGAGAGAAGAGAAGGATCGCAATAACCATGATAGGCTGATATAATGAGGACATTTTCTGTCATACTCAAATTTGGCATGTATTCGTCGATTCACAAGGACCAATTGGCTTGGAGACAAAATTTCAAATTTGAATTTAGGAGAATAAGAAGAAAAAAAATTAGATACAATGATATTACTTTTTTGAAACATAGAAAGTATATTCTGCGGACAACAAAGACTAATCTTGCCCAAATGTTTGGCAAATTAAAGAGTCATTATTTAAATTATACTATTTGTGCAAGTATTACAGTATTATTATATGAACAGATCACCTTCAAACAAATCCAAATAGAGGCAAGGAGGTGTGTTGCCCCTCATAATTCAATGATTTAGTGAGAATTACTAATAATCTTATAGTCTAATAACATATCAATTTCCTATATAAATGAGAGATCGTAGGTTTAATATCACTTTTAATCTCAAGCAGTTAATACTTGCCTTTTAATTCAAAAATATAATTGGGGGGTGGAAATGGGGTTTTTACTTCTAAAAACTTTAAAGTAGATTTTAGCCCCCATTTCATATTTAATTTTCAATTTAATCCCCCATTTAATTATTAGTTCCTCGATCCGTCCCTTATGACTTATAGATTTTATATTTTGCATTAATAATGTTGATATATGACATAGATGATAATAAAATTAACTGATGATAATATATTTACTAAGTAGGTCTCATATATATTACACGAAATCTAATGAACAAGCCATATTAATATTAACTTGTAAAATTATGTTAATTGATAAATATTTTGTATTTGATAGTGACGTCACAAAATATTGATATGGCCATATTCATGACATTGATTATTATCTAAAATATTACATTGGGTCCTCATTACAATTTTAACTGGCCACAATCACATGGTCTTAAAAGTGATTTTGATTTCATAGATGAATTTTAACTAGCTAGTGGACTGAATACATCAGAAATTGTTGAAAAGAAAAAATCATCTGTAATCTGTAATATTTATAATTTCGGAACACTAGTGTCAGTTGTTATAATTTTTAAAGTTTATTATCAAAGCAAATTATAATAATGAATTTTGTCATATTATTAATTTAAATAATTATGAATTTTTAGAGCTAAATTAACTTAGGCCACAAACAGAGGAATGCAAAGAAGATTTTATTTTGTGGGAATAAATCATAAAAAAAAATGATATGCAAACAATTCTGGAAAGTTACGTAAGACAAGGGATTGGAAACTAGTTGATTGCTACATTTTTGGAAAGGGCTGATTCACTAGTGCAATAAATCCTACACCATTGCCAAACAAACAATGATTGTGAGGGAAGTTGACTTACTCGACAACATGGACGGTGGGATTCTGGACGGACGTGATTTAATTTAAAGGACTTGAAGAATAAAATAAAAGTCCTCTTACAGAAATTAATTGACGGTGCATAAAGAACCCTAATGCAACAATATGTCACCATGAAAGGAAATCTTTGTGATTGAAAGCGCTGGAAATTTGGATCAGAGAATAGCTTAAATTAAATCCACCCGCTAAATGAGTATGCTAATTACAATTATTGAATTTCATCAACACTTAAAAATTATTATAATATATGTCCTTCCAAAAATTCAAAACATCTTTTATGATTGGACTCCTCTTCATTGTCTCCCTTAAAAATTTGAAATTTAATACTTTTTAAATACGATAAAATATCTAATAATTGTTTGATTAAATCGAATAATTTTACATGTTAACGTGCTATATGAAACTCTCATTACGTGAGGGGATTGAAAAATTTTGTAAAGTTATCTAGGATGTAGCAAAGACATATACACAAGGAACGAGAGTTTGATAGATTTCACATGTCAAATGAGATCTACTATTGTAAAACTCCTCCTCTCTCTCTACTAGTATTTCAAATTATTTAGAGAAAAACTAAGATTAATGCATAAATTTGCCCTCGGAATTTTTTTCAAAGGTGTTTAATTAGTATTTTAAAATATTAAAGATGCAATATTACTCCGATATTTTTTTAAAGCAGTGCAATGTTGCTCTAAATTAACAAAAACAAAATATTGACCATTAGTTGATTATTTGTGCTAATGTGGCATATACATATGACATTCACCTTAACTTTTTTTTCCCACTAAACGCTCCACCGATCCGACACTTCTAAGTTCTAACCCCAATCGCTGGCCGTAATATTGTCAAGTAAATAATTTTACAAACATCCCAAAGATTTTAAAAATTAGGCAAATATAATCAAGCTTCATGTCACTAGCACATATGGGAATAAAATTTTTTTATCAATTCAACGGATCAAAGATCTAAGAAGCAACTATGAGCTTCGAGTATTACTTGCATTCACAGTTCTGCCAGTATTCCACTAGCAATCAGGAGTCTCCATGCTTCTTCAGCAAGGGAAGGAAGCCATTCTGCCGCTTCAAGGAAGGGAGAGTGAAAGATTTATACCTCTTTGAAGCCTTGACATATGGAACACTAGGCATGAGAGGAGGAATTGAAAAATGGAAACATGAACAAGGAATCTCAGTGAATCGAATCTCAACAAGTGAGGGGGAAAAGAAGAAGCTTAGGATAAGTCGTGAAAGCTAGGAGGAGGAAGCGATCTAGGTCCATGGCTCCCTTTCTATTCCTATATCAGCGCACAGGATTTTCAAGCATAAGAAAGGGACATTCAATGGAGAGACGGACTTGGGGGGGTTATTGTAATTGTCACCCAAGATTCACAAGGAAGCAAATGAAGAGGTTTCAAGATAACAAGAATCAATAACAATAAAATCTATATATAAAATCAGCAAGATTTCAAATGATAGGTGTTGGCAGCTCAAAGAAGAAGAAGAATGCAGCGGTGGTGTGATGACTACTACTACTATTATTTCCTTTTCCATTTTTTTCTTAAAAAAAAAAAGAAAAATGATCTGGAAGCTTTACCATGTCACATAAGTATACATGAGTCAACTAACGGTCAACTTTTTTTCTATCAAGGGCAACATTACATTATTTTTAAAAATATTGGGGCAATATTGTATCTTTATATGTTTAAAAATATTAATTCCATCTCATTACTGTGGTAATCAAGCTGTCCAGTTACTATTTCTATTCGGAGTGTGTTTAGTTTTATATTCGACGCAACATGGTTTCCACTCTATTTATTTATATGACTATTTGATTGAAATAAATTTAAGCATTGTCAAGTCTTATTAAATGACAGATTTTCAAAAGGCATTTTTTACATTCATACATACCCAAACTCCAAATACCTGCTCCACCTGTTGTTTAAGCGATTGTAAAAACACCTATTGACCCTATTTTCGAGAATTACTTCTTGGGCCTCATTTGATTTGAACCGATATCTGCTTTGATTGACAAGTTTTGTTGGGCAATGTTATGAACTGATTTGCATTTGTTGTCTTTTGGGCCATTGTGACCGCACAAAAGACACACACACTCTCTCTCTCTCTCATATTTTTAACATGAACCTGAACTTCATTCAAGAGAATGCAACCGAAAGCGAAATACTTGTAAGCCAGGAAAAAAAAAGAGAAGGCGAAAAATAAAGAAAGAAACTAAAAAGCAAAACCTAAGCCTAAACCACAAAAAAAAGGGAAGAAAATTGTCTAAAGAAATTCTCTAACTCATTAACACATGACAACCATCGACCTTCTCATAGTTAATGGCTTTGCTTGAATATGTTATCAATGAGAATTGTCTAAAATGTTCTTTTAAAAAAAGGAAGAAAATTGTAAAGGATCAAATCATTTTTTTCTTTGATATTGTATTGATTGTTGGAGCTCTACATTTTGATGGTTACGTTGCAATTGAATCATCAATATATTAAAGATTAAAGTACAAAAATATTCAGGAATTTTTTTTCCAAGAATTTTTAGTATCCTTAAATTAACAATTGTATATGGATACTCTTTAGCTTTATAAACAGGTTAACTTCCCTACATCTGTTAAATTCTAACTGTCAATGTTAGACTATTTTAATAAATTTGGGAAAATTAATCTCTTTTATAAAGTTAATAGGTATTCAAGTATTATTGTTAACTTAAAAATATCAGAAACTTCTAAAAAAAAAAATTCTAAGTATTTTTGCAACTTAACCCATATATTAACTCTGTTCTTGAGAAGTTGTGATGCAAATTATACAATTCAGCAATAAATAAGTTGTTATTATTATCAGTATCTATTGTCTTAATTTTTTTTTTTGGGAAAATATAGTTTTGGAACCCTATATTTTGGTCGCATTTTATTAGAGGTGTCTGCATTTTTTTTTTCTGTGTTATAAATCTCTGCACTGTTGTTTTCTTTGGTGTTCTAAGCAGTGATTCTGTCCTTATTGCTTAATAGCATCATATGAAATTCATGAACTTCAAGCCTTAAAATAAAAGGTTTGAAACATCATTTTTATTTCATTCAGGTTCATCTTTAGATTACAAGGAGAGGGGGGGGGGGGAAGTAAAATCATCTACAATGGAACCAGACTTAAAGCGTGATTACATATGCTAACTACGGCCTCTCAAAATTAGTGAAATCAGCATAGAAGTCCCGTTGACCACAATAATTCTTCTTCTCCAACTTGAATTGTGATCATTGACACTCTGAGCTTCAATCATGGGTCACCATCCTCTCTTCATCTCCTCTGTTACATGCCAGCTTCAGTTTACTGCTTGGCCTGCTCAGAATCAAGTTGAAGCTGTCAGTCATGTCTCAAAATATTTAATAACTTGTTTGTTTGTTAAGAGATTAAGTGTGGCGTTCTTGCACATCCGATTATGACTTTGTTATCTTTTAGCATTAAGATTATAATTTCTAGGGTTTTTTCTACTGTTGAGAGATTTGAGCAATCTTTTCCATGATATCTGCAGGGTATCAAGGAATCAAAATCAGCAGCTTCAGAGGAGGTGACAGATCACCTGTGAATAGAGGAAGGTGCCCAGAATTGCAATGGCAGCCCCAAGGGCGTTGATGGGTCGAACTGGATTGTGGAAGACAAGGATAGAGGAGACAATTACAGAGATTCTCTTCATTGTGTTTCCAACACTGAATGTCAAGGGAGATATTTGATCAAGAGACATGTAAGACACTTGATTGTACAAGTGGTAGAAGACACTCTGGGCAACCACCCACCTGTAAAAATTAAAACCAGAACCCATTTGTTATGCTGACAATAATGAAGAAAACTGATAAAGTTTCATTTCAGCCGAGAGTAGAACAAAGTTCAACCCATGTTAGGTGATTAGGGGCTGCAGAAAATAAACAAGGCTCAGACACTCATAGATTGTTTTGCTCACCATACAAAATTGGGACCGATCTGGGACAAGGCTGTTTGCCAGCCAGCAGCCCACATCTTGGGGCCTTCCACAGCTATGGCAAAAGGTGTGAGAATCAATAGGGACAACATTGAAAGGCAAGCATAGTAGTTCATTCCGCTAACTGACATCCCCTTCATTCCCTTCTTCGAGAATATATTCCTGAACACAAATGCCAAATTTGATACCATAGCTCCCATAAAACCTGAAACCAAAAGTTTTGTACTTTGAGCATTGAAACAAATGGGATCAGAATCACAAGCTCAACATCATATGGAAACATGTAATAAAACGCGGTTTCAGATTTGTTGACAATTAACTGCCTACCAGTCATGTTGAAGCTGAGTTCAGTCACTGCTGCAAGTGCACAACCACCAATAATTGGAATCAGTGACAAGTAAACTGGCATAGGGAATGTGTCTCCAAGCAAAAGACTTGAGACCAGGACACTGAAAGCTGGCTCTCCACTCTTGATGATGTGGGTGAATGAAACTGCAACTTTTGACATGCTCACAGTTGCTGCGACATGCCCAATTGTGTGGGCCACAGCTACCTGCAACCCCAATTTCCCCTCAGTGAGTTCTATATCACATTTCCTTACCATCAAGCCCACCGTTTTGATGGCCACGAACACAGAAAGTGTCTCTGAGGTGTCATTTTTCAAAGGTTAGACTCCAAAATGGGAAAGGACAAAACTTTAGAGGTTCTTCATCTTCGAGCTATTGCTATCGAGTTATTTAATATTAACAGTAATATGTGGATCTCCCAAAAATTGATTTTGACATGCCTGCATGAACGGTCATGATTAACTTATTCTAAATTCTATGGTAATCCCCAGGATTTCTACCAATTTGTTTCCAAACTCATAAGCTTAAGGCTATTAGAGACAGTTCATGACAGGTTTGTTATAACCTCTTAGTTATTACTACTTCCAGAGCAGATAATTGTACTATGAGTGATTGCGTGTCAATCAAGAAATTTGAAAAAAAGAAGAAGAAGAAGAAGACAGACTTACGGGCAGCAGGGCCTTCCAAAAATTCAAATCAACTTTGGGGGCATCAGCGATCCTGGAGGCCCATGAGATCAACATTATAAGAGAACCAGCAGCCAGAGACAGAGTGGAAGTAAGCCATGGGTAAGGAAACGCATTCAGAACCTTCTTGTTGTAAATATTGAACACCACATTCAAAGCCCACCAAGTAGCAAAATACAAGCCAATCTTGAGTTTCTGAGCTGTCTCCATCCGAGCCTGTTCATCAGGAAGTTCAATGTTAATCTCAATTGGTCGCGACCTCTCTGCCTCATAGGCTTGGCATTCTGAAACCTTCCTTCTGGGATTTGCCAGAAATGTGAAGCTCTTAGTTGATGAAATGTAAAGGGGTTTTTGGGAGGAGATGGAAGATTCAGTTTCTGGGTTTTGCCGAGCATTCTGAATAACAGGCAGGGTGTAAAAATGAGGCCTTGGAACAGAAAGCTTTCTGCTTGCTGAGAAAGCAGAGCAGCTCAGTGAAGGTGTTGTGTGCTTGATTGAAGAGATCATTATGAATGGTTAGATTTAGCTTAAGCGTAATGCGCAAGGAATACAGAAATAGCTCAATGGGTATCTGAGAATCTGCTTGATGGGGTTGATTCGGAAGAATCACAATACGGAAAGCTCAAAACTTTAAGCAATGGTGATGAGGGAAAAGTGGTTCTGAGCTTTGGAAAGAATGAACGGTGAGAAAATCGAAGAGAAAGCGAAGGAAAGAAGGTGTAGAAAGGAGAAAATGGTTTTTCTTTCCGGGGAAGAAGGCGGGGAGCAGAATTTATAGAGGAGAAAGGGAGGTGGCATGTCAAACTCTCGTTGTTGGTAACAACTAATAGCAATTGAAAGGGAGAATTTTAAACAAGCATGACGAATGTGAGATGATTATCAGTAGGTTTCAAAAATTTTTAAAATTTTAGTTTAATATTAGAGATAAAAATGAAAATAATTTAACTATAAAAAATCAAAATATCTTTAACTTATTATGTAAAATTATTAATTATTAATTTTCTTATTTTATATGTTATTTTACCAATGTCACTTGTAAATTACATCTGATCGTCAGACAAGCAGTAATATTAATTATTAATTTACTAAATTTACTCATTTATTTACTAACATCAATCATAAATTACAAGACTTATAAGTAATTTATAATTGATGTTAGTAAATTAATAAGTAAAGTTAATAATTTAATAACTGATGTTGTTGCTGTTTATGATTAAACAATTGATGTCAAGTTTTATATAATTATTGACAAGTTAACTCATATAATTTATAATTTATATTAGTAAATTAATAAGTGAAGTAAAAAAAATTAACAATTAGTAATTTTACATAATAAGTGAAAAATACTTTGATATTTTTACATTTGAAATTATTTTCACATTTATCTGAATTGAAATTTTAAACTTTTTTTTGGATATATTAGTAATTATATTATATCCCTGATTCTTATTTGAAATTCTCTCTAGTTGAAATTTCAAAGATCACAAAATTAGTACTAGATATTTTTATTGATTAAGGTCTTAAACCAGTTAAACTATCATGTTACCATTCGTTTATTTTTTCGAAAAATCATTTTATATCTTTGATATTTTTTAAAATCAAGGGTATAGACTGAACTAAATTAATATAATAATAATAAATAATAAATAATAATAATTGTCTATTAAAATTTATTCATTGATCTTTTGAAATACACGCCAAAGCCAAGCCCTTGTTGTTTCTGGAGGATCGTAGACAATTTGTACTTCTTAATTGCTAACAGTCAACAAAAATCTTGCATGGTGACTTGAACTTTCAACGCGCAGAAGCCTGAGATGATTCTTCAAAGTCCACATTATTTTCATGTGGAAGTTTCTCTTCAATAATGCAAATGCATATTAGTTAATTAATTAATTATAATGCTACGAAAATAATTCCTCCTATTCTAGTTATAAAGTAAAGATGGAAGAATTTTATTGATCGTTAACTTTTTTATTATATTTTCCCCCTTTCATTTCATTAAATATTAATGGAAGAAAGTATGTTAATATCTAGTGACACTTAATTAGTTCAGAAGGTCAAATTAGTTTATTTTGAGATCTTAAATTTGTGTTTCACATAGTAAAACTCTGGATTTTATAATTTTTTCTGCATGGTTTAATATTCTAGAATTTTTAAATAATTAGCTCATTATTATTTGAGATTGAAATGGATTTAAAGTTTAAAATATCCAGATAAGGAGTATAAAATATCTATAAAATTTATATTTATAAAATAAATATAATTTTTTCCAAGTGAACGGCACACATGGCTCGAAAGGGAGCTTGTATTTCCATGGAAGAAAGTGACATGATGATGGATCAATTTTAACTCGTCCATTTGGTCTATGGAGCAATTATTTCATGAACATTAGTTGTGAATGTAACTTCAACGATTCAAATTGAGTTGTGTGTGTGAATTCTCCAAACAAATCTACTTTTAATCATTGCACCCTCGAGTGTGTATGAGAATTTCTTAGCTGCTATTAAAGTGCATTTGAAGGCCAGCTTTTTTCCTGAATTATTTCGATTGTCTGGATTAATAGAACAGTTCAGATTGATTATTTTATATCAGAAGGAAAAGAAATAGTTCAGCAACACAACCAAATAGGTATGGAGATACTTCTGACCAATCTCAGTTTTGGCAGACTTTAGTTTCGACTAACCTCAATTTTTGTTTGAAACTATATTTGCAAACGGATTGTACCCAAATTACAATTTTGGCAAACCCAACATCAAACATGCTCCCTTTTGTCTTCTTTTTTAACCATAATTTTGGCCTTAAACCACCCCTCAACCAGTCCAATTTTCAGTATTTTAATTTTAATAAAAAAATTAATTATTTGATCCTTATAAATTTAATCAATTATAACTCAATTCATAAATTTTAAATTGTCATGACTCAATCCTTATATTTTTAACTGTGTTATAATTCAATTCTTAAAATTTGATTATTACAACTCAATATCTATAGTTTTAATTATTTAAGTATTAAATCCTGTATTTTAAAAATTAAAATTATAAAGAGTAAAATTCTTTATAATTTTAAAATATAGAGATTAATATTTTAAATGGTTAAAATTATAAAAATTGAGTTATAAAATTTAAAATTTAAAAATTAAATTACAATCAAATTAAAATTATAAAAATTAAATTATAATAAATTAAAATTTAAAAATTAAATTATAATAAATTAAAATTTAAAAAAATTAAATAAATTAAAATTTAAAAATTAAATTATAATTAAATTAAAATTATAAATCCAACTTAGTAGTGTGAAAGTGTGGTGAAGCTTAAAATTTATAAAATCAGTGTCATGGAATACCTTTGATAGGGTGGTGGAGTCCACGAGGATGGTGAAAGCGTGAATGATTGCAAGTAGCACAAAAATAATTGAGCTGAACCTGCAGCACTTGAGCATTCCTCACCGCAAATTCATCTGCAACTGACTTTAGGGCCTTGAAATCTACCCGTTAAACGACAACGTATGGTGCTCATTGATGAGGGGCTACTTCCTGGTCATAAAATCTCAAATATCACTCAAAATAATATTGGGTTCAGTTTTGGTGTATCGTGCTCATCACTTGATAGATTTTTTTATTTTATATTTATTATAAAAAAATTATGAAATTTTAATAAATTCATTTTATTATTAATCGATATAATATAAATTCAAGTTAAATGCTCCAATTTAATGTTAATTTTTTTAAAAGGATTAATATTAAATTAGTTAATTCAGATCAAATCTGTATTGTCTAAATTGATTATAAGACATATTAATTAAAATTTTATATTTTTATTTTAATAAATATAAAATAAAATATTAAATAAAAATGATAAATATGGACGGTCCAAATTTTCAAATTACTCAGCACTAAAACTAAACACAAATAATCTCACTCAAAGTCTCACTCACTGTTTATTGACGCTCAACTGGCATCACCAAGCTCCTATACTGTTTCTCTTTTTCCAATCGCTGCCCAACTTGTTAATGAAGCCAACAAATAAACTCTCTTCTCATTGCACAATTTTGCTGATCCTTCCCCTCGCTCTTTTCTTGTTTTGTAAGGCACAAGTCAATGCATACTTGATTGTTCTTATATTACTTAAATTAAAACTTCATATAATTATCTCTCTATTTTTATAATATCTACATTCAATGTATTGAGTCAAGTTGAGTATTATAAGGTCCCAAATAGGGATAGTTTTCCCCATACGTGTGTGTGTGTGTGTGTGTGTGCATTCCTATTTTTTAAAACGATATAAGCCAGGCTTTTAGCGAGCTTATAAACTTGTTGTATGAAAATGTATGAGGCCCACCATATTTTTCAAATGTGATTGATGAAAAATAACAATAATTATAATTAAATCAATAATAATGTAGTTAGCCGGGAAAAATAAATGAAGAAAATATTGTGGGATATTAATGTTGGATTTTTTTGGAAGTAGTGTTTTGTGACAAAATTCAATTTATACTTCATAAAATGTTGTTGCTCAAAAATGAAATATTTAGCATGATTCTCATTTTAGTATATATATATATATATATATATCAATGTTCCTTTTCCAGTATAATGCCACTATGTATAATAAAATAATATGAAATGAATCCATTGATGTTGAAAACATGTAAATTTTATAAAGTTTACCCTTATATATATATATATATATATATATGGTCATCTCACTAGGTTAAATTCAAATATTATCAAGTCTAATTGAGAGTCGTTCCTTCAATAGTAATTTTTACATTCACAAAAGACACAATTTAAAATCTCATGCTTAAGCAGTCAAAATCTCTCTTACTAAACCCAACGTTTGTTAGTCATGAAATTTGCCTTCTTATGGAAGAGAAATAAAATTTTATACTTTATAAAAAGTAATAAAATGAGGAAAAAAATATCAAAAAATTCACATAGATTCATAAATTTCAATCTTGGAAAAGTAAAATCTAAAATAATAACATGGCTAATGGAATAAGAACAAATATTCATATAAAACATAAAAAAGTAAAGAAAATAGAAATATATTATATCCACCGTTAAATTTTTTTTAACGCAATTGATAAAAGATAAAATATAAAGAATGATATTAATTAAATCAAGAAGGTAAAATTAATCATATACTCCCTCCATTCAAAAATTTAATGCATTTTTTAATGAGTTACATGTTCAAAAATATAAGACATTTTTAATCTTTTAAAATATAATCATTGTTTTTTCTTAAGTGTCTCTATTGATGAATAATTTCATGTTTATTATAAGGTATTTAATAGGAATAAATATAAAAAAATATGGTTAGTTTGAAAGTAGGTAACTACTTTATTAAAGGTGAGATTCAGTTAAAAATATCTTATATTTTTAAATGAAAGGAGCATAATCTATATAATTTTGAATCAATTATAATTTAATTCTTTCAAGTTTAAATTAGTGCAACTTAGTTCCTCAAATTTTAACCATTGAACCTATTGGTTCAAACATTTTATGTCTCAATTAAATTCGATCCTTAAAAATTAAATGATTTTTTTGACAATGTCATGACACAAAATTACTAAAATTTATGAAATTCAGTTCAATGAGTTGAAATTCAAAAATTAAATTATAACTTAATTAGAATTATTTAGATTAAACGATTATTTTCCCCAGTTAAGAATAGCGTGGTTGGGAAAATGATATTGTGAAAAAGAAAGTAGCATATGGATGATTAAATATATAATTATGTGAGGCTGGGAAGGGAAGGGAGGATTTATTTATTGATTTTTTATTTTGAGGGGGAGAGTGAGGATGCAGAGGAAGGACATACAATAACGGCTGGCGTGTAAGGCGGCGGCTTGTGAATCGCAATGTGTGCGGTCCACATTTGAAAATGACCGAAGTAACCTTTGGGTTTGTCCTGACGTACAACACGTTTGAGGAAGCTTGTCTCCTAAGAGTTTGGAGACATTTGCATCTGCGGCCGTCTTTCCTGTTTTTAGTTTAATTTGTGACCGTCCAAGCTCCTATAGGGCCTTCCATTGTCACTCACAACTTGTCACTTCATGTTCACATGCTTTAATTTGTGACCGTGAGTGGTGTTTGATTTAATTAGTTGAAAAAATTAAATTATTTTATTTTAAGATTTTAAATTTGCATCTTAAAATATGAAATCATGTTATATGAATATGTCAAAATCAAAGCATTTCTAATTGAGGTACACATGGTGTCACTGTTTGGTAATAATAGTTCCATATAATAAAGCTTGAATTAACTTGCACGAGAGTTCATAATTCTTCAAATTTCATGCGACATGGAGTGATGGGATTTATAAAGAAAAAAAAATAAGCCATATTTTGCTAAGAATAGTTATCAAACAACATGGTTTCTAATACTACATTTAAAAAATTTTAAAACTAAATATTTTTTTCTTAAACCACTTGTTTGTTTGGATTGGTGTTGAGGTGATTCAAAGCTAGGTTTGAAGCTCAAAAAATTACATTGTTTTTTATTATAATTAATATATTATGGATGTCCATAATTCATTACTTTTTATAATTCTTTTATCTTTAATATCTTAAACCATTACCTTCCAAAATTACATAATGCATCATTATATATATTTTTATTTTATTAAATACTATGATAAGTCTTTAATGATTGGAAGCATATAAATAGAGGTAATTTGTAAAGAATACATACCCAAGTGAATGAAAATTTCTCTTCTACTATTTTTCTCACCTACTTTTCGCCTTGCGTTATTCTTCTTTACACTTCATATCAATTATATTTTATAACATTTTTCAATACTTTTTTCTTGATTTGGATTTGTTTTACATTCAATCGTGATTTGATACTTAACCTATATTGGGGATGAGAAGCAACATTTTCTTATTTTTATAGCACATAAATTATATTATAATAAATAATTTTTATTCTAACTTCATTTATGAACTGTAGTTTGTAAAATTTTCAGGTTTCCAAACACTAATTCAAACAAACGTATAAATAAGTATGGCCACCCTATCAGTTTTCGCCAACTTTTCAGTTTCCCCAACCTTAATTTTGTAAAATCATCTTTGCAAATCAATTTTACGTAACTCACAATTTTGACAACACCAAATGTCCTTTCTCATTTGTGTGTAAATGTGGCTCCAAGGGCGTCACTATCGCCAACTCTACTTTGAAAAAAAAAAGATTTATAACTCATGAAAACCTTGATTCCTTTTTTAGGCCTGTGTGAAAATTATAAGGCTGTTCACATGCCCCTGACCCAATATGCATGATACTATCTTGGGCTATTAAGTCGGGTCTAACCAAGTCAAAAGCATGGGATGTTTGCAGGAGAACAGTTTGGTTTAATTGGTTGAGAGAATTAAATCAATTTATTTTAGAGTCTTGAGTTTAAGTTCTAAAATATATATTTACATTAAATAAATACATGCATTCCATAGATACTTAGAAGTCACCGTTGATAATAATGGTTTTACATAGTGAGGGTTCAAATTAGTCTTAATGCATGGTGGTAATACTTCTAAGTTTTTAAGGATATCAGGTATGGCTGATGGAATAAAGAAAAAGAATGGAGTCTTTGTTTGTCTTAGCCTTGTTTAAGTAGGATATAATATACTAATATGCTTTTCTTCTTTTTTAAAAGAGTTAGATATTAATTCCTAATCTTTCTTAAAATTGGCTTGATCCTCTCTTACCTCACTTATGGTAGATCAAGTTCAAGAATCTAGACCAAACTCTAATCAATGGCCCTTGATTCCTCGATTGCCTTAGAGTCCTCGTCTTTCTAAAATCTTAACATAACATCTTACACACTTTAATCAATTAACAACCGTTTCAAGACTTGAATTTTAGTGATAAATGTTGAGAATGGAAATAGGAGTAGGAATGAGAAAAAAGGAATGAATTTTAAAATAATGTTTGAAAAAAATCAATTGGATGATCTGGAGGATGCAACACGTGATTTCAAAAAAAAAAAAATCTTTAAACCAACACAAACAAATCAAATGAAAACCCATAATCAAATTGTGACCTTGGTTGAAGAGGATGCTGTCCACAATGGTAGTGCCACGTTTGTATAAGGGTGGACAAATACACCTTCTCACTTTGAGAAAAATTACAAGTAGGGTATGTAGATTTTGCAACTTTTGCACTTTCTATCTTTGATATTTTGTATTCTCTGAACTAAATAAAAAATATTTGGGTTCAAAAGCTTATTATGCATATAATACTTTAATGATCAAGATAACATATGAAGAGTATATTTACATAAAGGAACATATTAACATATTCACTATAATTTTCTAAAAAGAAAAAGGATGATCAATTTACTTATATTATTACAATTTTAATCTTACTATAGTTATTATGTTTAATTAGCTAAATTATGATTTTTTAAAAATTTATTAATTTTTAAATTAAATTATCTCGCACCTTGACTTTGGGTTTTAACTTTGCCACTGATCGTCAACATTGACATAGAGTGAGCTAGAGGTGAAGTGGTTGAAGAGGAGACCCAGGGATTCCAATAAAGTCAAATGGTGAAAGAGAAGGAGACCGGATAAGGAAGTCAAGGTGAAAATAAGGGGGAGATCAAATGATCAAGGAACATAAGGTCAACAAAGAAGTTGGAGGTGAAGTAGCTAAAGAGGGGACCCAAGTAGTTGAAGAAGGGGTTCATGAAGAGTCATCATTGTCACCCTTAGGTCCTGTTTGGTTCAAGGGGAGGGGAAGGGTGGGGGGCTCCCCCCCAATTTGGGGAGGGGGAGGTTTTGGAGGGGAGGGGAGGGGAGGGGCTGCCCCTAACCAAACATACCCTTATAGAATGAACCAAAATGCAAATATAGAAATGGAGGTGAAGACAAGGGGAAGATCAAATGGAAAAGTGGTAAGGACAATGGAGAAGAAGTTGGGTAGTGATGGAGAAGTCAAGCGACAATGTAGAGGAAGGTTGTTAGAGAAATTAATCGATAATGGAGAAAGTGGAGAAGAAATTGAGCAACAATAAAGAAGAGGATGTATTCATGATGAAGGAGTAAAGTGGATGTTAGGTAGTATAGTTAACAACAAAAAATAATCAAGGTCATTTTAGGTTGAGAAAATTCATTTCCAATAATGCATCTCCAATCCTTTAGTCTAGTGAAGGAATGCTCATTATTTCATTTGTGGACTAAGCTAATCCTTTAGAGTGAGCTTTTTTCTATACCAAACATATTCATAACCTTACCTCTATATATGTCATTCTTTACTACCAAATATAGCTTAAGAGGAGCTGAGTTTTGAGTTGAGAAATAACACACTAGTCGACTCTCCTCTTCACTATCTTTGTTTCTCACTAATTAGAATGTAGATTTGAAGTAGATTTATGAAATTAGTCTATGAACTTGAAATTTCATGGTATTTGATCTTATAATTGTTTGGGCCTAAAGTTGAAATGATAGCCTAATGAGAAGAACTAAGGTTAAAGACACAACAGGCCTAAGAAACATGATTCAGTCTATTGCTAGAAAAGAAGAGCATGTCATGCACGAGCCTAATGTAGCCCTTAAGACTAGACATGACTAAACATATAAGACCGTTAAAAGGATATGATGATGTGCTATGATCTCACAGGTCATGCTAATGAATCCTTGATATTTCATAAACGAGCTCTAAATTTTGTGGGGGTCAGCTTAATGATTATAAAAGGAGCAGAAGGTCGCAGAGAAACACACGAACAATCAATCAATAAAACCTATTAACACTTTTAGCATCTAAATTTCCTTTGTATTCTTAGATAGTTTTTCAGTTCCAGTTTTCGTAATCTTTACAATCCTATACTTTGCATAGTTATTAATTAAACACTCTTGTATTTTAATATTCTTGCATCTTCACATCTGAGTACACTATAGTAAGAGAGCCTAGACATCCATTATTATCTTTTGAGACTCAGTGTCTCTGACACGTCTGATATTTTTTGTTATTTGCAAAGAACAATAATGCTACATTTATCTTGTATCTAAAGGTTATGGTAGTTGTGATTTGAAGTTTAAAGTAAGTTTTATGGGCTTTCTTGACCAACCTAGTAGATTTTTGGCTTAAACATCTCTAGATCAATATGAAATTTATGAAAGATTATTTTGGCTTGAACTTGTGTTTTGGGAGTGAATAATTTTATGCTATGAGTTGTGATTATTTAGTATTAATCAAAACAAGGTGTTTAAGTTGTTGTGGCTTGACCTAAAGTATTCTTAGTGTTCTGTTTGAAAATTTAGCCTTTGTGACTTGTGAAAGACCTTGCTTGTGCATTTAGCACTGTGGGTGCTTCATTTGACTGTTATAGTTAATTTCATGCAAGCTATTGATAAGTGAAGTTTTGAGTTCTACTTTTTGGTGGCTTTAGCAGAGTTCATTGGGAAGTACTCATAGAACATGTCCACTTTTCATGAGTATGGTGGCTGAGTATGTGCATCTTTTATAAGTATGTTGACTTTGGCTCTAAAAAGACAAGTGCAGATCTAAGACTTCAAGTATATGACCATGTAATATTCAACATAAATTGTTTAAATATGATTTTGAAGCAAAGCACACTTATCTATAGTTGTCACCATTGCAAAATCATTCATTTTAAATTACATATGCATGGTATTGGTTAGAGTTTCAAGCTTCAACCCTTAGTTATTGAGATTATTATTTGGGAGGATAATAATGAAACATAAAAATCATGGAAAGAAATTAATCGCTATAAAACACCATGATTTTTTAGGTGAAATAAAACACTATGAAATTTTAAAGGCAAAGAGACAAAAATTCCCGCATGTTTGTCGAGGAACTATCCCATAGTTTTTTGAGGAACTAGAACCGAACTATTTCTACTGGTTCAATGAGGAGAATAATCTAAGTTATGGACACCTCAGAGATTCGAGAATGAAGGAAGCCATGGTTTGAGAGTGAGTCATGTGATTTTTAACTGAGTCACACCTCACAATTAATGAGCCTGGGTAGTCTAGTCACACGGACGGAGCCCTATTCAATGTTATAGCCGACGATTTCAGTCTGAAAAAATAAGAAGGATATAAGGTTGGTTAATCATTTTCTATACAAATATATGACGTGTCACACATGTTGAGTTGTGGCAAGTCACGTGAATAAGAGGTTATGGTTATATATTTGAGAATATGGCAACAATGTGCCTAGTATATTTAAGACAAAGATGTTATAGAATGAGCAATGATGAGTTATAATGTGTGCAAACATGCCTTGTGTACTTGGTTTTATATGCATGTGCTTGTTTTATAATTGATATATAACTGCATAGAGTAGGTTTTACCTTGGTTACTGAATGATTAGACTCACCTATTTCATTTAACACTTTTTAGGCTCTAGCTCTGGTGCAAAAAGAAAAAAGGCTCAAGAGGCTAGGAATTAGCATATTCCTTTTTGTATGCTTCTAGCTTATTTATTTTGTGTAATAGTATATGTTTGTCAATTTTAGGTTGCATGCCATTATACTTGCACTATTTTGTTATTGCAAATGTCTGATTTATATTTTGGACCTTGAGTATTTGTGTATGTTGAGAGATAGAGATATATATATATATATATATGTTTTTAAGGCCAAAATACTAGTGTAAGTGTAAAAATAATAATTTGAACATGTTTTGATTGATTTAATACAATGTAATAACAAATTGCCCCCTATATTTTTGGTAAAAAGGGGTTGAGGAGTGAATTTTGGTTATACTGTGGTTTAAATGTGTGTGACATGTTGTATTGGTCGTCTTAAGTCCAATGGACATGATCTAGGTGTTAGGAAAGGCTCTTAGACACCTTTTTTATGTGAAAGTTGTGAAAGGTGGTTAAAATATATTTGGGTGCCTAACTTCCTAGTGTGACTTATTTTGGAAATGACACAAGCTAGTTCATGTTAAGAGCTTTTCGTAAATACTTAGATCACGTCATTCGGATGTTAGGAAAATCAAGACGTGTCAAAAGTTCCCCAATTCTGCTATTAAATGACAGCGGAATCTGCTGATATTTCGTGTAACACACCACGGCACATGGCGCTGAGCTGTGGTGCGTGGCACAGAGAGTAACACGCAGCAATACAGCGTGCATGAGTCACAGCGTATTGCTCTGTCACACGTTAAAAGAGTTGTTTTTTTCACTTGTTTTTGATTTCTTTCACTCCTCTGAGGTATCCCATGCTTCCATAACTTATTTTTACTCTGATACAAGAGATCTTGATTGTTTTAAATTCTTTATGATTATAAAAAATTTAAGATTCCTTGCTTTTGAATTAAACTTTGGTAATCACTTTTTGAGTTAATTCTTTTGATTACTATGGGTTATATTAGTTAATTGTATATAGTGGAGTGAGATATTACATAGCACCTTTCCTCAACCTATCAACTCTGCAATAATTACGTTCCTAGAATAGTTTATATCAGACAAGCGCTTACAATTCTTTATATGAAATAACCTACTTGTTTCATACCCATGCCACACATTATAAACCCATAACAAATTTGTATTTAACAATTGAGATGAAAATGATAAAACTTTTTGCAAGATAAGTTCAAACTTTACCTCAATAGAGATGACATTTTAAAATGATTAGACAAGCTCTTTCCTTAACCTAATAAAAAATCTATACATAAATCCATACAAATTACTCTAAACAAAACAACATTAAATGATAGCACTATCCATAAAAGGAGACAGATGGCTAACTACATGATTTATCACTTTGTTCTTAGAAAGAAGGTGTAGAAATGGGGAGCTGTGTGGTGAGCTAGAGCTAAACAACTTCATGCAATTTTTCTTCTATATTCTTTAAACTATTTTTCCTTTCATTTAGTATGATCATTTCAGCCATTTGGCTTCACAATTTTATTTCACTTGAATCCCAAAATCCTTTAGTGCATTTTTAAAATTGTTTAGGCTTGACTAGTAAATAAGGTTCTACCATGGTTCTTTATTGAAATTCTCACCTTAATTTTATGATTTTTATTGCAATGCTTGACAAAGTTTATCAGTAATAATTCTTATAATTTATTTTATCAAATGCAAAATATATTATATGATAGCTACATCTTTAAGAATTGAAGCAAGCACTATACATGTATAAAAGACTAAATGTAGAATTGATTCACATAATTTTATCATAAAGGTTATAATATAAACAACCATGTACTCTTAGTAACAAAATGCATGATTACCACTTCCCTTATATCCTCCTTATACCTTCAACATGAAACTATAGGCTATACTTAATGGGCTTGTCCATGTGATGAGACTATCTTAGTTTTTCACGCGTGAGAAGTAACCCAACCAAGGTTGCTTAACTTACTTATGATTCATAGTTTTTTCAAAATCTCACACTATGGTGCATTGTTCTCCTTAAACTAGCTTTCTTGACGAACAAGTAAAGACTATATTAGGTTTGAATCCCTTAATAAATCATAGCAGTCCTTCATCAAACAAGTGAGACAATAAATATAAATATATCTAAGTAAGCCATCAAGCTTTAAATGGCGACCATACCATGTAGATTTTAACTTACTACTCTTCTTCTTAAACGAACTGTCACCTCACATGATCATTTAATGCACAAGTATAATAATTCATGGCATGTATATAACTCAACACAATTAACATGCCTAATAACATTATTGTTTTTAGCACATAATCACTTCACAGTACATCACATAACTCCACTTTACAACTTATCATGAAACTCCACATCATAATATAGCACATGATTCCACTAATCATTCTACTTCTCAAATTACTCATAATTTCAGTCATTTCTCAACATGACTTGCCAATCAATTATTATACCACACATTTTACACATGCAT
The DNA here is from genome assembly GCF_029017545.1 of Prosopis cineraria. Classification (NCBI taxonomy): domain Eukaryota; kingdom Viridiplantae; phylum Streptophyta; class Magnoliopsida; order Fabales; family Fabaceae; genus Prosopis; species Prosopis cineraria. Next base: position 5,313,853 of record NW_026555345.1, on the reverse strand, counting down.
TTAGCTTATCAATTAACTCATAAGTCATGCTCAACATGTGTTTTACATTTATATTATGCCACACTTGCATTATAAATAGTTCCACTAGTTTCAATAATAGTTTATAAATCAAAGTAACTAATTAACACATAAAAGCATAAAAAAGATTTCTTCTGAATACCTCAAACCTTTGAGATGTCAAAAGTTTACCCTTCAATAATAAACTTCCAAGTTATTCCAAGCTTGAATGGTGCCAATGATATTTAATCTACAATTTAACCACATCAACCATTATTAATATTTTCATTAGGATAATTCTTAGCACTCTAACTCAACATTTCTATTACTTAAGACTCCAATTCTCTAGTACTTAAGTATATCCATTATGTTCCTTAACTCCCTTTAATTCATAGTAACTCTATTGGACTTCTATACCATTATTAAAAATGGCATCACACTTCTCCAACTATCACATTTATTACAGATTTTTGAATATTAATAGCCCCAACCACCAAAAAGACATTTATTGCTCATTCTAGGGTTTAAATCACTGAAATAACTTTCATTAACTCTATTTGAGTTAATGTTTCAAACCCATAGATTCTAGAGTCGAAAAATCAACTCTCATCTTCAAGCCCTAATTCAGAAATTCTCAAAAGAGGAAGAGGAAAGAAAAATAAGGCTTGTAAAACTTTCCTTTAGTGTTTAGAAGCTTCCAAAAATTTCTAATGTTTGAAAAGTCCAAGCCCTAGCAAAACAAACCTCAAGCTTTTCGTCCCTCTCTATCAACTCTCTCTATTTCCTTTTTTTTTTGAACTGACTCACACCTGATAAGTTAGGATTTTTGACCATGCACTGTGGAGTCATGTGTCGTGACATGTGGCACAAAGGGCTACCTTTTTTAATTTTAGCCTTTACGTCGTAGCTAAAAAACACACACGCTGTAACGTGTGACACAGAGGCTCCTTTCTCACATTTTCTTTCATTTTTAGGGCTTAAGTGGCCTATTATCATTATGGACCCAATCTTAAGGCTGTCATTATAACCCAATAGGCTTGTTAGCCCTTTTAAACGACACACCATACTATTTTATCTAATTACCCTCAATTACTAACTTAAACTCCTTTAACTTGGTTAATTTGAGATTAATATTTTTGGGATGTTACAATGCTAACTTAGCCTAGGGGGTTGAAAATATGTAACTTTTATATTTTATAATAAGAAAAGTTAAGACTGTGACTCTCCTTGGTCCCCCCATCTCCACCCTTGGCTGCTAATATAGGTTGAATGGAATAATGATTCAACAAATTAATAGTGTTGTCCACTTTGTTCTCTTTCATATTTCAGGTTTCAATAGTTGAAGTATAATTTCATCTTAATACAAAAATTGATGACATTCATCACAAGTAAGCCTATTTAACATTATTAGTATCACTTATTATTCTTTTGGACATGTTTAAAAAATAGTGAGACTAATGTTATATATGGGATAAACTAGAAGGACCTAAAATAAAATAAAAAAACTATAGAAACCTATACCAAACATGTTAAAATTATAGGGAATAATAATTATGTTTTCCCAAAAAATTAATAATGTTTAAATTTTTAAATTACGTCAATAAAAAAATTCTCTAAATTACAAATAAATAGAGTAATGATAATTCTTACCCATATAAAATACCAAAATACCATTTTAATTAATTACTTTCATTAGCTATCAGGTCATTATTAGACCACCATTGCTGGCAATAATATTAATAAGTTTAATATTTCTCAATAACATCTCATTAAAATATTAATACTTTTAATATTTAATATTATGAGATAAAATTAATCAACAGTTAAGGGTTCTAATTTTATGAAGTGAAAAATTCACTGTTTACACTTTAATCAAGTAAACAAGTTGCATGATTGATTCAACATGTTTGGCGGACACTGTTACTCACACGGGCACCCTTATAGCGTATGGCCTCGCGCCACCTTGCCCTATCTCAACACTATTGTATTGGATCTGGACACGCAGGTATTCTAGTGGGGCCAGCTTCCTTTGAAATCCGTTAGATTGAAGCCGTTCTGAACTCTCAGACAAGGATTTCCTCAGTGTCTCTCTCTCTATCCTCAGACGCTAACCCAATTCGTCTCTCTCATTTTGCTGTGCCCTCTGCTTCGCCCCACTTCTTTGGCGCCGAGTTTGAACTCCTTCGATGGTGGCGGAGAAAAACCTTGCTTCACTTCTCAGCCTGTTGAGGTGGGCCAAAACCCTAACCCTAACCCTAATCCCATCCCCAACTCTGCCCTTTTTCTTTTTCTTTCGTCTCTGGATTCTCTGATCTCCATGGGCTCTCAAAGGTTGTTACTTTCCCGTGAAAACCCTAGGCCCCTGGGTTTCCCTCCTGGGCGAGTGCTCCCTTCTGCCGCTGCAAAATCCATACCCAATGAGATGGCTCCGAAGCCACTTGCTTCTTCGATATTGGAACGGTTCAAGGCTCTGCTCAAGCAGCGAGACGATGAACAGAGGGCTTTGTCCGACGACGATGTGCTTCCGCCGTCCACCGATGAGATTGTTCAACTTTACGAGATAGTCTTATCCGAGCTTACTTTAAATTCGAAGCCCATCATCACCGAACTTACCATCATTGCGGGAGACCAGAAGGAGCATGGCAGGGGAATAGCTGATGCAATTTGCGATCGAATTATTGAGGTCGGTCTTGATAGCAGCGGAAAAGCTTTTTCTTCCCCCCCTTCACGCCTTGTCAATATGTTGGGGATGAAGCTTTTGTATTCCTTTGGGTTAAGTCATCCCATCGATGTTTTTCTTCAAACTCTTGCGACTTCGAATATGAAGTTTTCTATTTCTGATTCGTTGAAATTGACTTCTTTTTCTGCTTTGCTAGTAGTACTCAATGTACACGGAAGGTTCAATTTTATTGTCCATTTTTATCTTGGTAATCTGGAACAACTTGACTTTTCATCAACTGCGATTCATAATTTAGAGCCTTTGGTTATGGGTTACATATATTTGCGTGAGCAAAGGATTTTCTTTGCTTCTAGTCATTATCGAAAACAGCTAAGGGCCACAAACAGAAGTAGTGTATTCTGCACGAATTGATTACCATCGGAAACATTTACAGCTCATTTACGAACTCTCTGTTTAGCACGGGGAATATAGATATCAATAATAAATCCAAATTGGGAAAAACCTAAGGGCACAAGCGAAAGTTTATTTAATTGCACAAACAAAAAATGCACACCTTCGATCAAAATAAAATAGTAACTGGTGTTTTGCAGGACATAAAATCCATTGGTAACAAGCGGAATTGGAATAGAGCTCTTTAACTTTTTATGCTCAGTTGTACTTACAGTTCATGTTTGGTAACTTATCCATTCTCTATCTCGCATACTTGCCTCACGGTAAATTATTTGGAAAGCAAGAATCTCTAGTTTTAGTTATAAAAGAGGACTTTCTGTTCATATAAAATCAGTGTAGAAGTAATTTGCGTAGACAAGTTGATGAAGATTGGATAATGTATACGTTGTTCTTGGTAGGAGTGCTATCTAGCTCTGTATTTTTCTCTATATTCTAAGTTATTCTTAAGTATTTTTCATTATCCATTGGATTTTCAATTTTACCACATTTGTTCAGTACTTGATGCTTATAACATTTTGATGTTTGTTATCTTTTCCATTGATGAATTCAAGTTCTTTTATCATTACACAGATGCCTTTTCTCTTTTATGTTGTATTTGTTGGCGAAAGTTTGCTAGTATCAGTGGGAAGTATGATCCTTTGTAAATAAGGATTAGTATTGTGTTTCAGCCATATGTTTAATTAAGGCTGATCTTTAGAGATTACATCTCAAATTTCTGTTTGTGATCTTTAGTTAGAAACAGATTTCAGTGCTATCATCTTAGGGCCTTGTACGAATTGGCTATGCAAAATTCATAATGAAGAGGTGTTTAGTTACATAAGCCAGGAAACACATTCTTAGAGTGCCTTAAAACATGTTATCCAATGGTGCATCTACTTGCTGTTGATATTGTAGCAAAGAGTCTGTCTACTTTTCTGGTGATTTAGTTCATTATGTTACATAGTTTAGCGAAAAATTATCATGTCAGTTGCCATTTTAACCTCCCCTGTGCAATTTTTATGTCTGGCTTTCTGCCACTGCTTGAATGGAACCTTCATTTTTTAAATCACCTTTTGCCAGGTGCCTTCGGAGCACAAGCTTCCTTCACTGTATCTTTTAGACAGTATTGTGAAGAATATTGGTGGGGAGTATGTTGGATACTTCTCCTCACGTCTTCCTGAAGTAAGTTGGTTTGAGTTACATTATTATTTATATTTGTGAAATATGTACTTTTTTTTTTGGGTTAAATTGGTGAACTATTTTATTCTGTTCTTAAAACTTGTGGTTCTATTTTTTCTGAAGGTCTTCTGTGTAGCATATCGGCAAGTCCAGCCTAATTTGCATCATGCAATGCGTCATCTCTTTGGTACCTGGTCAGCTGTCTTTCCACCTTCTGTCCTTCGCAAGATTGAAGTGCAGCTGCGTTTTTCTCAAGCAGTTAATAATCAGAATGTATCATCTAGCATTAATCCCCCTAGGGTGTCTGAAGCTACACAGCGAACTCATGGCATTCATGTTAATCCAAAATACCTGCGGCAGTTGGAAAACTCAACCATGGACACTGTAAGCTTTTCGATGAAACTTTTCTCTTCTTTTCAAAATGCTGCAGGGACTGACTGCAGCTTGTATATTAGGTAAAGAATCAATTGTCGTTTTCTCACTAATAGTATTGTGTACATGTGAAGGGAAATAATTCCAGTGAAACTTTCCATTACAATAGTTCAGACCGAGGGTTTCTCTGTATGTTCCCATTTTCTTATTTTGTTTATGGCCCAATTATTCTTCCTACAAACTGGTATTGTGAAATCCTCTACAGTTGGAATTTTGACGATGAGCCGCCAATTTTGGGGTCTTAATACTATGTGATAGAAAATATGGCAAATATTACTTTAGAAGGAAATAATTTATTACTTCTTATTGCTTTTCATTAGTTTATTAGTTTGTTGCTTTTTATTTAATTTTTGTAAGTTTCCTTCTTGTAAAGGAAACCAGGCAGCAAGTGGACATTTCCTTGTTAGGAAGAAATTTTTGTAAGTTTCCTTCTTGTGAAGGAAACTAGGCAGCAAGTGGACATTTCCTTGTTAAGAGGAAACCTCATGCTTATAAATAGCATGACTTGTGTATTCAGGAGGCAATGAATGTTTGAAGCATTATGATTTTTTGAAAGCTCCCTCTCTCTCAGTTCTGTGTCTCTCTTTTGTTCTCCCTCTCATATTTCAGTTACTTCTCTCTCTTTTCACCTTCTCTGTTCTCACTTCCCCTCCACCTCCCACTCTCTGTTTCTGTTTCTTCTCCCTTATCCTATTCTGTTCAAATCAGTGTGAGCGTGAGTGTTTGTATTTTACATCACTATGTCTCCACTGTGTACGTTGTTGGCAGGGAAAAGATTTTTCTTTTCTTTTTTTATGACTGACTGCATTTTATACAAGTGTTGAAGTATCTCTGCTGCTGACTCTAGGTTTTCTAACTGACGACTGGGGCATTTTGAAGCTCTTCCACGTTTTATCATCCTTTGTTTCTTCTCTGTACGTTCCCAAGTCCTTTTTTTCAGGGATTAGGACAGTGAGGAGTTGTGTGCTTTCTGTTTTATAGTAATTACTGCTAAATATTCAGCATGCAATGGAAACAATTTCAATCTTTACTTGGGAACCAATGTCATTATGGATATGAATTTTGACAAGGTTGGTTTTTTCTCTCAGGATGGGGGTGAAATGTTGGATTCAACAGGAAGCATGGAACATACAAATTTTGGTGTTGGAGCTAATAAGATGCATCAAGCTTCAATAAGCAGGCATGGGAAACAGTATTCTGGTGATGGTCTGAGTCAATTTCAATTTTCCACAAATGGACATCAACGCCAAAATCCAAGAGCTCTCATTGATGCTTATGGCAGTGACAAAAGGACTGAAATTTCAAGCAATAAGCCGCTGGTTGAACCACTTGACATAAATGGTATAGACAACAAGGTGGTGTCAACATCATGGCAGAATACTGAAGAAGAGGAGTTTAATTGGGAAGATATGAGTCCAACATTAGTAGAGCATAAGAGAAGTAATGGGGTCTTACCATCATCAATTATTTTGTCTAGGGAAAGATCTAGTGGTATTGTTGCAGCTAATACTGCTGCTTTGGGTCAAGATACCAGAAGCGGTTGGGTTAGTCAATCTCAGCTTCCTCTCATGAATGATTCTTCTATTATAGCAGAAGATGCATTTGTGTTGCCGGATGTATGTTTCCTCTACTTTCATGTCATGACCTTGTTTTTAATTGATGCGTCTTATCTTAATTCCCTGATAATTCCTTGGTTATGAGGATTGTGTTGTGGATGCCCAAATTAAATTAGGTTAGATATTTGGCATTCATTCGTGCAGGCGTGAGTCCACCAGTTTTTTTTTTTCTTTGGTCTTACATATGTCACTAACATCATGATTGTCAAGATTGTCATTATGCATAGGATTGACCAAGGGCTGAAGAGATGAAATTGTTGGATTGAATTGTAAACTTTGATAAAAGGTTAATTTTAAAATTATATTTAATTTCATTGATAAGCATGATACTTGAAAATCAAATAATCTATATCTATATATATTATAAAAAATTATAGCAAGCTGCATTGTTTATGAGTCATGAACAATGTGACTTATCAAATTCTGTGCAATGCATGGGACCTATATTGGTTCATTATAAATGCCATAGGTTTCAAGAAGATCTCATATCAAACTTAAGTCATAAATCTCAAAAGCCACAACTTACAGGATAAACATGATAATTCATTAGAATTATGAATTAAGGATTCTTAGAAATCCAATTTCTCAATGAAGTAGTAGATGACTCTTTATAAGGTAGCACAGAGCAAATTTAAAAGGGACAAATTTTGCAGTAAGAGAGGACAAATATTGTCACAGGCTTGGGCTGGTGAACCTGATTGAATGGCTGCTGGTAGGGAATTGGCTTGTGATCCAGTGTTTGTGGATGCAAGAAAGGGCTGGTATGATGAGTTTGAGGGGAGGGGAAAACCTTTGATGCTGGGTTTTGTGTTGAGAGTGTCTGAAACATGATATTCTGGCTTGGGAAAAGGCAAAACTGGGTGTTCAGCCGGGGGAAAGAAAAGATACTGATCTGATCATACAACAAAATGATCTTACATAGGAATGTTAGTCGGTCCTCATGGTAGGTAGCTTATGGTCTTGATGGTTAAGATCCAATCTTCACAACCATGCCTAGTGGCAATATCCTTTTTGCCCCCTTTTTGATGATAAATAAATTTTGGTCATATATTAGAGTAATGATTTGTTTTGTGGGCCAGTCTTCTTGTCCTCATGTATTAGAGTTAACTAATTAGCTTGCACTGTTTCATTATCATCATGGAGTGCAATATGTTTTTTTTTTCCCTTTGAAAGTGAATTTGATAATATTTTACTGTTGAGTGATAGTTCGAATATTCTGTGCAGAATGGTGGCGGATCATTAGGTCAGATAACTGGATTGCATAATCACTTAAATCATGGTCTGGGCTCCCATCCTCCTCATGATGCCTTGAAGATTTCACATCATTTGCCTAACTCTTCACATCACCTTGTTAATATTAGAGGTCGAGCAAGGAATGCTCATTTGTCTCATATTGATAGCATCCCGATTACTAAAGTAAGCTCATATGGGCTTGAGATTCGTCCACCAACTTTACCTGCATCTTTTCGAGCCAGGCCCCCTGTAAATGTGCATGCTACTCGTCCACCCTCCTTAAATCCTATTTTTTCATTGCAGAAACATGTTAGGAGTCAGTTTGAAGCAATAAATAGTAGTAACACCATTTTAGATCAAGGTCCTACTAAATCTTCATTCATGCCTGAACAGCTGTTGGATAGTGATGAGAACAGTAATATTAGTAAATTAACATTTCGGCAGATTCCTAATCAGCTATCAGGGCTAATTTCATCAAACCCGCAAAACCGTGGGCAAGCACTTCAACCTCAAACTTTTCCATCTCAGGATGTGCGAGAAAGTTATTCTGAATTGCAAGCTCCAGCAGCTTCTCAATTTAGTCATGGGGGTTCTTTGCAAAGACATGGTGCTGCTATCAGTGCAACTGTGTCCATGTCGTTACCTATTGGACAGTTTCCTTTACCAGTCCAAAACATCAGAAAAAATGTTTTTCCTATGCAGCAGGGAGCCTTGCCTCCTTCATTTTCAGGTCCTTGCCCTCCATCACAAGTGATGCCTCATACAAATGATAGTCCTTATACCTCAACTAAACAGCCAGCTGGTGCATTTTCTGGTCTTATCAATTCACTTATGGCACAAGGTTTGATCTCATTGATTGGACCACCCGCTGTTCAGGTATTTAACTCAAGTTTGTTGTGACCTGCATGCAATGATAACTTTGTTGTGTAGTCTATGATTATAGCTAAATAAAGTTATCTTGTTATCTATTTTTCTAGGATTCTGTTGGAACTGAGTTTAATCCAGATATTCTGAAGATCCGGCATGAGTCTGCAATTAGTGCTTTATATTTTGACCTCCCTCGACAATGCACAACTTGTGGCCTCCGATTCAAGTGTCAAGAGGAGCACAGTAGTCATATGGATTGGCATGTGACTAAGAATCGGATGTCTAAAAGTCGTAAGCAGAAGCCTTCTCGTAAGTGGTTTGTGAGTGAGAGAATGTGGCTTAGTGGTGCGGAGGCATTGGGAACTGAAGCAGTACCTGGTTTTTTGCCAACTGAAACGATGGAGGAAAATAAAGAAGATGAAGAGATGGTTGTGCCAGCTGATGAAGATCAGAATACATGTGCATTATGTGGAGAGCCTTTTGAAGAGTTTTATAGTGATGAAACTGAGGAATGGATGTTTAAAGGAGCTGTATACCTAAATGCGCCCAAGGGAGGAGTGGCAGACATGGATAGGTCGCAGTTAGGTCCAATTGTTCATTCTAAATGCAGATCTGAATCTAGTGCTGTTCCCACTGAAGAATCTAGACAGGATGACGGGGTAACTATCTCTTTTCTTACTTCTCTGCTACCCTCCTAGTAGTTATAATCTAGTGCTATTCCATTTTTAATATTATTGCAGTGTTTATCTTTAGAATGATATTGCTTGTCCGAAGTTTTTATGCCAAGGAGGCAAGAATCGAAGTGTCAAATATTTGTAACCTTGGGAAATATTTTTAGATTGATCATTGTTGTTCAGGATTATCAGCGAAGGCTTCCAGTTCCAGTACCTTGTAATTTAAGTAATCATGTAGTCTTCTGCCATATTTGGAAACAGGGCCATCAATGCTCCTGCTGCCGATCCTAGTTGTATCTGAAAATGTACCAAATTGTGCCGGACATGTGAGATTTGACTATGAAACACAGGCATACAACATGACACGGACATTTTACTCACTTGTTTTCACCAAAAAGAAAGCAATAATAATAGCAAAATAAAACAACAGATGTTGGGGTATGTATCATTTTTTAATGTGCCAAAATTTTTATTTTTTGACATGATTTTATAGAAAAACAATTATATTATACTGTATTATAAAAATAGAGAATCAGTTTTTAATTTTTTTTTTAATGGATGTCCGTCAGCCATGTTTGGCACATACCCAAATTGTATCTGCATGTATATTGTTTACAAAGCTTGTCGAAACATGGGACTCTGTTTCATGACAGCATCAGTGCCTGGCGTCAAGACACATGAAGTTTCTGTGTTTCACAGACAATTGGCATGAGTAGAGGACAAGAAATTCAAACTATTTGTTTAATCTTTCCATGCTTGACCATGTCTGAAGTCTCTTATTGCTATTTTTGTTGGTTATGAGGCTTTCGGTTTCCAAGACTCCAGTGCTTGAGATACTGATATATTTAATCTTAGCATGAGTCTGCACTACTTCTACGAAACATGTTAAAGGAATTGGGACACCATGGTTTATAAGCTTCTGAATTCAACCGATATGCATGGTGTTCCAATTTTTTTTTTTTTTTAAATAATGAAAATGCGTAGTGCTTGAGATTGTCTCTAGTAAATATTTCTTCTGATCTATCTTCTCTCTCTGTATGCAGGACGCTAATGAAGAGGGTAGTCAAAGAAAACGAATGCGGATTTGAGTTAATCCTTTTTTGTACTATAACTTACAAGTTTCCAGTTAGTGAAAGCTCTTACTTATTTTTATTTATTTTTTAAATGGTAGACTTTCTTGTATCGTGGCCCCATGACAGAATCATGTACATGTATGATAGGACTGGAAACGTGTCATCTTTTCTTGAAGCCTAATCTCAGAAGTTATATCTTAACCACACCCCTTCTTTGCTGGGCTTAATCTTCAATCCGTGTTTTTTCGTGTAAACAGAAGTTTAGGACTTTAGGTGAATTGAGTATTGCAATTCACTAAGATTGGGATATGCTTCTGAGTTCAAAGAGCATAAAAGAGGTACTTGCACATTGTCTATCAATAAGGTTCCCACATTTGAAAAACCCACTACCTTATAATTTATAGGTTAAAGCTTTATCAACTAAATTAATCTGTAATTATATATTATCTTTTACATATAAAAGCATTTCTTCAGTTCTGGGTTTGCTTCATTGAAACTCGAAAAAATTGAAGAGTGCTATTTTGGGTTTGGGTTATTCCATAACAGGCTAACTTGGAAAACTTGTTTGGTTTGTGGACTTCTCACACATTTAAATGTGTCAATAATATTATGATTTTTCAGGCAAAAAAAAATTAATATTATGATTTATTTTCAAATTTATATTTATGTATCTTTTAGTGAGGATAGAGCGAATTTGAGATCAAGGAATTTGACAATAATCGGAAAACCTCTAAATTCAGATGGATTTTCAGTTTTTTTTTTCCTTTTGTTTTGTTTTGTTTTTGTTTTTGTTTTTTTTTTTTGTGTTGTTACTTTCTGATTGTTGGGAGTCGAAGTTAAGCTTAAGGCCTCCCGTTTGTTTAAATTAAAAAAATTATAATTTTCATTTTCAAATTATTTAGATATGAATAAAAATGATTTACTGTTGAGAGATTTTAGGAAAAGTATGAATTATTTTATGAAAGAAAATTAATTCAAGATTTTAAACAAGGATGCCACCACCTAATAACTCTTGGAATCATTGCAGACCCATGTTACTACTGTGAGTTACTTTGAAGATGGGCGAATGCTGGTTCTCACTTGAAAAAACAAAAATTATATGCAAATATGGTAAACATGATATTTTGCCCACACTGATTTATTAAAATTTGTAATTTACAAATTGGTTTTAGTTTTTTGTTTAAAAAAATGATTCTTTATGTAAACTCACTACAAACTAGTGTAACTTTTATATAATTTTTGTTCAATCTCCATACAATTTTCATATGATTTTTATGTATTCTTTCTCTAATCCTTATGCAATTTATGTGTAATTACGGTGTAAATAAAATATATGAGCTGAAAGTAAATTTGAATGTAATTGACACTTCTATATAAAGTTTCCCAACCAATGAAAGGTCATGAATCGGCCAATGAGTGGAATTATAAATTTTATGAGATGAGTCATGAGAGTTGAGACTAACATTATTTTCTATTTCGTTGATTTAGTCATTAAAAATTGATTCTTAAAAATTAAGTGCTCACTTGGTTCATTTGCATTACTCCATGAGAAGTTAACTTCTTGAAAAAATATAGCTTTCCTAGGATACATCCTGAAAAGTCAATATGTAAGTTTCTCAGTTGATTTTGTATTTTCTAGGAAATTACAGTTATTTGTATTAAAATTCTTCAGGTGAGCTTATTTACGCATCTTTGTAAGTTGCTTTCCTAATTATAAGATAAGTAAGTTACGAGAAGTTAAAACTTTTAATAAATCATGCGACGACCCTTAAATATGATGCAATTCTATTAATCCAGATTAGTGTGAGCGTATGAGTTATCTCCAATTAAACAAGTGTTGAGAGTTAGGGCCATTTGTTTAAGATTATAAAATAAGTGATTTTTTGTAAAGTTCAGAAATTTTACAAAGAGAGATTTATTTTATGAAGATTTTATAAAAAAACAGACATTGTTTTAGATTTGGTTATAATAATAAAAAGTGATTATTAATTAGTTCTTTTTAAATTTTATAATATCTTTTTGATTTTCATTTTATAAAAATAATTTATTATTTAATTATATTAAAATTTTATAATATTTTCACGCATTTTACATTTTTGAAACATTCTTTTATATAAATGAGCCAAAAGCCATCTTTCTTGAAAATTGTAAGGAAAAGATATTTTTTTAGAAGTTCAAAAAAATCTACTATACAAAAGAAAGAGAGTTAACATTTACATATTAATTCTTTTTCACATTTTTTGGTGAACCAGATGCATCAAAAGGTACATGTATGGCTCCTAAAGGATAAAATCTTATTCTAATATCGAGAAAGACTGCATTTTTAAGGCTAGAAAATTGATGGTTCGATATTGAATCAACTTATTAGCGTTATGATATATCTTAATATTAGAAAAAATAATTAAAATATTTTTTGAATTTTAATTATTTTTAAAAATTTAAATAAATATTATAAAACTTACAAAATAGATTTTTTAAAATAATAAATATTTTTTTATAAAATCAGTTGAAACAAACAACCCTTAATCTAATCACAATTTTATAAGAAATTTTTAAAATATGTTTTGGTTTTTCAGAATATATGTTTTGAAATTTTTTTTATTAATGATTAGTTTTCCAAGATTACTCTTCTCTCTTAATTATTATTTCTCTCTCTTTAAATACTTTCACAAAATTGGTCCAAAAAAAAAAATACTTTCACAGATATTTTTCCACCTCTCTGTTTGATAACCAATAGAGGTATTCGTTCTGCCATGTGGACCACTGTTATTAATGCACCGAAGAATGCGATGCGATAGACTCTTTCATTTTCTCTCACATTTTCCATTAGCATTTTGGGAGGTGGAATTTTCAAAACAAGGTTTTCATCCCCACCATTTTCTATTTCTATGGTTTGTTCGTGCTTAATTAGGATTGTAAAATCTTGGTGAGAAACTATTCCACGTTACAAGTCAAAAATGAAATGTTTCAAACGTGCAAAAAAATTTGGGAGAAAAAATTGGAATGAACTACCTCTATTTTAATTTATAAGATGCTTTTAAACAAAATTATGAATGTCAATAAAATTCATTAAATATATTTTTAACTTTATTTGTTTAAAATAAAAAAAATTCTAAAACAAATTCTTCATTTAATATTATCTTATTTGTGAGACATTAATTAGAAATAAAAATATAATAAGGAGGGAAGGCTAACATTGAAACAGGTATAATTATTTTTTTGGTGGCAAAAAAAAGTATAAATAATGGAATATTATACTTTGACACAAAATAACTTCCAAAAATGTCTCATATATTAAGATGGACGAAGTGATAACTAAGTAAGTTGGGGGATATATTGAATAAAAAGTACTTGGGAAAATTTTAGTAAAGACCCCATGACTCAACTTAATATAAGTCAAAACCCCTAAATTTTGAAATTTTACTACACATGTGAGGGCTGAAATAAAATTAAAGAATTGACTACCTAGTGAAGCTTGATAATGAACAACTCATATAAAAAAATTAACAATTAATGTATGAAAAATAAATAATTAATATAGATAGAGTTTGCAACACTCATTAATAACATAACACTACTATATGAATTTGCTACTCTCATTCTGCTTATATCAATTGTTCATTTTTTATATATCAATTATTAATTTTTTTTATATGAGTTGTCTATGCATCTAGCTTCATAATTTTAAACCAGCTCTTTAATTTTGTTTCAACCTCTCACATATGCAGTGAAATTTTATAGTTTTAGAGACTTGAATAAATTAGATTTGGTCAAAGAGTCCTAGGTTATTCTCAAAAGAGATTTTTTGACAAGAAAAAATTTGAATTCAAGCAAACGGAGAATGGCAATAAATTCACAAAAGAAGTAATAAATAACAATTAGATCTTAAATAATTTTTTTAAAATAAATTATAAATATTAATTCAGACAGTTGTAGACAAAGATCTCAAATCAAATTGAAATGTTACATCTAAAATTTAAATATCTTATTTACAATTATAATTCCTAAACTTATATTTATTTGAATTTATATTTACAACATATTTTTTAAAATTTTTTATAAAAACTAATTATCATTAATTTTTTTTAAGACTTAACTATCATTCTCCTTACAAACAAATATCATTGTCATGTCATCCAATGTTAAATGCTAAAACTTCCGAATCAAAGTTGCAAGTTGCAAGACGCATGGCCAACACGTTGCGGCCACCTCATATTGAAACTGAAAACGCAACTAGTGAGGTGTCAACATTTAAAGTGGGTAACCAATATGAATTTGAATTTGATTAAAAAGGTTAGTTCCCCATAAAATGATCAACTAACATTTGAATTTTTATTGAAAAAAGTGTTCACCTTTAATATCTGATTGTATTTTGAATAAAATTATCTTCAATAAAAAAAATACATGTAGCTAACAAAAGAAAAAAAAAACATTTTGAGTATCCACCAGTACAAAAAAAATGTTTTTTTTATCAAATGATTTGAACCTGCCAATATTACTTCACGTTTTAATGCTTAGTGCTTCATATATATGACGCGGCAAAAATATTATTCTTTTGTTACAAAACCTAGTCCAATTGCTAATCAAGATGGTGTCAAGAAATTTTGGCAACTTAGGCAAAAATTATTGAACCGCCTAATATATTGTGATTTATTAATTTTAATATTAGCCATGGCTAAATGCAGGTACATCTCATAATGAGCATTCAAATTTTAGTTCGTTATGATATGAAAGACTAGCTCTTCCTACTAGATCTAACTCCATTGATATCATTATTTTATTATTGAACTTTGATATTTTTTCAATGTCATATACTCCACTTATTTAATTTAATTAGATATTAGTACAACAAATATATAAGTTTAGGTACCTAAGCTTTTTCTTATTTATTATATTAAATGATATAAAAGCTAGATTTTACACCCATGCCATGCATAGATATATTGGAAGATAATAGAGAGAAATTGACGTTAAAATGAGTTTAATTTTTTTACAAAAGTATTATTTTTTTGAATTAAAATTCTAAAAAAATTCAATGGATTGTATACCTATTTTTTACAATTAATGTAAATTAAATTTTTAATTTTATCATAGGTTCCAAGCATGCTATTATAACTACAGGTTTTAAATTTTTCACCCTTTTTTTAGTATGGATCCTTGGCCTCCCTTATTTAATATAAATTCTATATGTTCTTTTATGATATGAAAATTAAAAAAAAAAACTGACTATAGTGACCCAAATGACACAACAAATATTAACGATAATATAAGGATTATGTTGCACGAGGCCGCACCACTACACTTATCCTTTCTGGGCCACGTTACAATGATTTAAGTACTTGTGCTTTAACCACTGTAGAATTACAGTGAAATCCAGAGGATAATTAGGCAAGTACACACGTCTGAGGCCTCATGTATTTGGGGCCGTAGGCCAGTGCCTCATTTGCCTATAAAGGGCTCACTCACGATTGTTGTTGATGATGATGCAATTCATTTCTTACAAAGGTGTTCGATTGAGAGTTTGCTACTTAAATTATTATATTTCCTTTAATACTCGAATTTTCTCAGTATTTTCATTTTATTTGTCATTCATTAGTTCAAGTAAATTGGAGTAAAAGATCTCGGGACTTGCATCATTTGAATCGAGGTTAACACACATATGTGACGCCTAGCGTATGTAATTTGGGTAAGTCAGATTCAATTCAAACTAAGTTCATTTGAATCGAATTTAAAATATTTAAATGTATAAAAAAATTCATATAAACAAATTTTGTCCCAATCTCTTTAAATTCTAAGCCTATTTCAGTTAGTTCAAATATTGAATTGTCAAAAAAAATATTATTTTTTTTATATTTAAAAATATAATTTTATTAAAATATACTTTTTAGGATACTTAAAAATGTAGAAAACTCAAAAAAATTTTATAAAAAATTATGGCTCTTAAAGTTCAAAAATCAATATTAAAAATGTTTTGAATATTATTTTGAGGCATTTTATTCATTAAAAATATAATAATATGAAAATCCTTAATTTTTTAAGAATATATATATATATATATATGGTTTTTCAATTTAAAATAAAATTAAAATAAAAAATTAATTATTAATTAATATATTATATAATTTTTTTAAAAAAGTTTTTTTCAGGTATTTGGGTCAATCCCAAACCTGATCATGCTTTGTCTGAATTTTTTTAGATTTTTCGAACTTTAAAAAATTAATATTTTACTATGCTTGATCTCAAATGTTATCAAATTTATTCACAATGACTCGTCAAACTCGCCCTGTATTACCGACTTTATTATATAGTAAGCTTAGAACCTCACACCAAACAGTTTTGTATAGACTAGACATTATTTTAGTTGTAAGGCTCTACTCCTGATTTTAACGACGCTTGATATCCAGTTCTACTAAATTCCTTCAAATACAAAAAAAAAAAACCTGTTTTTGCGGTGATTGTTTATCAAAATAGACAGTACAAAAAAAATCTGGAGATTGGTAAAATCATTTTGATATGAAAATTGAAAGGTACATCGAATGTAGCAACCGGGCCTGATGGATACTTGATCTTGATTGATGAGTAAAGTGTTGAAAACCTACACAACGACTTCATAGTTATCGTTCTTAGTTGACTCAAATTGAACGCGTTCATTTAATGTTATTATTGAGAAGAGGAAAAATGATAACTTGGAACGCACAATATGTTAATCAATAAATTAATTAGTCTAGACTGAATAAATTAAAATTATTGCAATTAAAAATTCTAATTAACATTAAAAATTTTCTCAAAAAATATAATAATTTTGTGGCAAATATATGCCTCTGTAATGTATTGTTGTAAGAGTCGGTGTTGTCTTCTCTAATCCTATTTTTATGTTAAAGAAAGAATATTTATTGCCAGAAAAGTTAATTAATATGGATAAATTAGCCTGCAGGTAGAAAAAAATTTTATATCTAAAAAATATGAAGCAAATTCTTAAAATTTAGGAATATGACTAGTTCACATTGATATTTAAGTGATCTATCAATAAAAATTTAAAAATTTATAAAAATTTATTATTGATATACAATGATATATTATTAATAAATATAATAAATTAATTATAATATAAAATATAATAAATGTTGAGCTATTATTTGGTTTGATTTTGTAATATAAATTATATCTGCAAAATTCTAAATAAATATTATAATATTTTATTTTAAAAATATGTGTGTTTAATAAGATAAAATTAAAAAATTATTAATTTTTTAGTTAGAGTTAGCAAACTTTGAAGCTTTTTTTTTTTAATGACGATAAAATTGGTAAAAATAATTTATAAAACTTATATTAACGCACTCCGTTGACAGGAACTATACATAGTTATCTCTGAATGCCACTTGATGTTGATTGATTGTACTTGAGGAATGTTGGCGACCACACAATGACACAGCTATTGATAATTCCTCCATCTCTTTTTTATCAAAAACAGTAAATATTATGACAATTACCTGTTCTTTTCATGGCTAATATTATTAATAAGGTAAATTAATTATAAAGAAATATAAAAATTTCATTAATTTTAAATATTTATTAAAATTTAATAGTACTTTTTTTAAAAATTATTAATTACTGTTAAAAAATACCAAAATGTCGTATACTTTTAAATATAATTTTTAAAAAATTCCTTCAAATTTTGAACGTAAAGAATAATTGATTTTAAAAAATATTTTTTAAATAAAACAAGTAATTCGATGTTGTTAAAATATATTTACAAATTGTTATTTGAATGATGCGTCACCCACACTGTATCCAATGTTATTCTGAATCACCCAAAGTTGATAAGGTATAATTTGAATGATACAAATCATTATTGACAAGAAGATTTTATTATTTATTTTTTTGAATATAAAATGATGACAAAATATCTAATATAGATGTTTTCTCTTATCTTATTCATAAGTCATTCTCAATATTTTTTCTCAAAACCAATGAAAATTTTAAATTTTATTAATTCTATTTTAAATTTATTAAGTTTTCACCTTTAACTCTAATAAAGATATAAAGAATTATTTTTAATAACTCTTCCTAGTATTAAATAAGAGTAAAAATAAACGATGAATATAAAAAATAATAAAGTATCTTCTAAATAAGATTGAAATTAATTTTTTCTTTTTGTTCTGTAAATAAAACTAGAAGGGGTATTCATATGATCATATCCATATCAGAACACGTCTTACTATTACCAATTTGCCCTCTAAAATCTAAGTAACATACCAAACTGAAAGATCAAACCATTAATTACTGTTACCAATATATACATTCAATGAATCCTTTTCTATTTCATTGATTCAGTTCAATTAGAACCGGAAATCCAGTGGTTCTGATTGTGTCCCTCTGCAACCAGTGATATCTCGAGACAGAGAAGGCATTGGCTAATTATCTTCAGTTTTCTGCTCTTTCATATCTCTGTCGTGTTGGCTTATGGACCTGTCCATTTTGTTGCTTTGCAGTGTGCTTGACTCGTGATATTTTGGAATGCATCCCCCTTTCTGGTAAAAAAAGAAAAAAAGAACCGGAAATGGGAATGCAAATTTTCCAATCTTAAAGGTACTTTATGTTACCAAAGTCTAACTCATGTATTTTGTTAAAAAAAAAAATACTAATTAGAAACAATGTAAAATGTACTTAAAAGAATAAGTGAAACAAATAAAAGGGAGAGTGATGACGAGGCCAAGAACAGGGAAAAAAAAGGCAGTAATAGGGCTCTGAACAATTGAAAGTTTAGCTATACACTAAGAACCTTCAAATGCTCAATAGAGGCAGAGGACTCAAATCTGTAATATCAGAATGCTTCATTTACAAATCACAAGTCCCAGATAGATTTATATAGAAAGCAAAGAAGTTTCAAAAATTGAGGAAGAAGCTAAAAAGTTGCAACATCGACGGCAAGGATGGACGGTGAAGATTTGCGAAGGTTGAAGATGACAACAGATTTGCAAAGGTCGATGGCGGAGCAAAAGGTGAAGGTGAAGCAAGTAAACGGTGAATTACATGTACAGTGACGAAGAAAGATTGAAGAAGCTTGAGGGCGGACTTAGAAATTTGAAAAATTAAAGATGGTATTTTGATCAGCAAAATTTATTTTCTCAAGAAATTATGATTTTCCATGGGCTTGAGATGGGGACCAAATTTTCACCCTTTTTCTTGAATTTACTGATTCTTTTTCCTTTTCCTTTTGCTTTTTTTTTTTCAAGTTCATTTCTAATGACAGGCCCAAAAAATGATGATAGGAAAGGAAAACGTGAGAAACTAAATAAATAAATACAGTAAGTAAAATGGAATTTTTTTTACAAATACTAAAATATATGCATAAAAATATTAGTTGGAAGTATGGCTTTCATTTTGGCGAGGAAAAAGTAACTTTATAACTTAATTCATATTTAATATGCATAAGTAATATAGTTTATCAATATTTGATGAAAATAAAAGAAATTTTTTTTGATAAGAATTTAATAACTTATTAATATGACAAAAAAAGTTAATTACACACAAATTCCTCCCAACATAGTTAAACACTACAATGTCTATAGATGTTTATGGATGTGTCCAGGGCAGAATCAGCTTTAATAATTAGGGGGGCCAACTTTTAGAAAATAAAAAAAATAATTTTATAATTTAAAAATATTAGATACTAACTTATGTACAATTATATATACTTTTTAGAAAATTTAAAAACGTTCAAAATAAAATCATATAATATACTTATGTTCTCTCTGATCCTATATATTATAAGGTACTTTTTAAAAATAAAAGTTAGTCTAAATTATAAGATACCCAATTAGGACATTAAATGATACTCCATTTTTACTCTCTATAATTTTAATGATTTTTATAACTTGAACAAGGCATGATGATGTTCTCTTTAATTAATAAGGGTATGAGTGAAATATTAAAATAATTTTTCTTAATCTATATGAAAAAATGTTGAGAAGTGTATATAAGGGGTGAAGGGAGTGAACTCCCTTTGAACCACAATATAATGTATTTTCTAAAAGCCCTACTTAGCCTAAAGCACTTGATATTTGGTAGTTTTTATAATTTTTTTTTCAACCACACTCCTATTTTATTTATTGCTTGTTTTGAAAAATTATATATTGAAATTTTAATTATTATTATTAAAATTTTAATGAGTGTATAATTGAAAGATGTACAATTTATTAAAAAATTAAGATTTACCTAATTTTTTTCAATATTGTTACACTAGTACAAAATAGTAAAATTAAACACCCATATCTACATCAGTTATTATGCATATGGTGTAGAAATAGGAGGCGTGACATGTTTGTAAAACAATTATAGTTGCGTTAATATCTACACTGGTTATTAAAGTAACTGGTGTAGATATATTTTTAATTTTTTTAAAAAATATTTTTAACATATCTACACTGGTTATTCATTATAACTATTGTAGATATGTATTCTTCTTTTTTTTTTTCTAATTTTTAATATTTAGATATCTACACCAGGTATTCTTAATAACCAACGTAGATATATTTTATATTTTTTTTTTATTTTAACATATCTACACCAGTATACATTATAACCAGTGTAGATATGAATTATTATGTTTTTTAAATTTTTATTTTTAGATATCTACACCGGGTATTCCTAATAATCGGTATAGATATTTCATTTAAAATTTCCATTCCTCATGCTGTGTCTACCATCAATCTTTCTTCTTCTCCAATTCATCCTCGCCGTCTTTCGCACTCATACTATTCTTTCTGGTTCCTTGATTTCAAACTCGCCTTCTTGCACTCACACAGGATGGCTGAGAGTTTATGACCCTATCCCTTAGGCTTCATCGCCTTACTTAGTGCTCAATTTCTCCCCTATTCACTTGAGTCGTGGGTCACATTTCTCCCTCTATTGCCATTACCTCCCTGCTCGCTTTTCTCCCTCAGGTCTTCTTCCTTCAGCTCGTTCGAAGCCAGCCTTTAAATCTACTAGACTGCATAGAGGTAGTTTTCATTTTATTTCCTTAATTCTTAGTATGTTTTTCTAGTTTGTTGTGTTTTGTTTAAGGGTTTTGTTGCATTCCCTATAACTATTTTTATTTAGTTTCTATTAATTTGAAAATTATTAAGTATGAATGTTGTTGGGATTATCCTAGATAATATGAAGTATTAAGTATTGCAGAGAGTATGAATGTTGGATTAACACTCGAAGCATTAAGTATGAATGTTGATTGGATTATCCCAAACAGTAAAAATGTTAGAACAAATTGTTAGTCTTTCATGGTTTTACATTCACCCTTATTTTCAGTTTAATTAAATTCCTACCTGCGTAGAGGTCTGAATTGTAGTGTGATGAATTATGTTGAAATCATCAACATTGCAAAGAGAAACCAATTTATTCATGCTGAAATATGAACTAACTTTGGCATGAAGCACTACAAATCATATTAGCTTTTCATTTCCCTAGTTATAATAAATATTCATTTTCCATGCTGAGTAACTAATTGTTAATAACTCAAAGAAATCATGAATTGAGAACTAAATCTAATTGTATGAAACTCATCTAAGCATGTATGAGTCATCGATTTTATCTAAACAAGTCATTTTATGTTAATAATCTGATTGGTCATTTTATAGCTTCTTTCGCTTTTGCTTTTGTATTTTTTCACTTTTGTGGTAATGAAGTTTTTAACATACAGAAGAGTTATATATGCACTACAGAGTAGTTTTTCATTTAATTATGTCACTTTACTATGAGTTTGTGTATACTAATTTTGTACACTATTATTTCTTGTAAATTAAATTGTTTGTGATTGCATTACTAATTTATTTTTGTATATTGGTGGAGTGCTGGTAGAGATTTGAGGCCATTAGACATTGCATGCGACTTTGTTTTGTTTAAAAAAAATATTATTTTCTTTTTGTATTTTTAATTATAAATTTATTGAAAAGTCTAACTTTTAGAGGAGACTCTACCAAAATTATTTTAAAAATTATTGTTTTGCCCTTTCCTCTATATGGAAAGGGCCACAAAATATAGAGTTAGCTTCCCTCCTACTTATTAGATAGGAGGGAAGCCAACTCTAACAAAGATTCTAAAAAAAAATTACCATGTTAGCATGCTTATTTCTTATTTTTTTTAATATATAACTCGTTGTTTGGCCTTATCCTGGTGGATTTAGTAATAATCCATGCACTCTATCATGTTTTAGAAAGACAATTAAACATGGATCGTAGTTGAATAGATGCCAAATGAACGAGCCTAAACTATGCTAATGGGGTAAAGGGGTTTCTGGAATTTGCTTAGAGCAATGCTAAAGATGATAGTGAGAGGTTTTTTTGATCCTTGTAGGGACTATTTGAATAAGAGGTGGCTAAGTGTATATAAGATATACGAACACTTAATTTGTGAGGGGTTTCTCAAAAGTTATAGAGTATGGATATGATATGGTGAAAAATTAAACATGCCAACGCCGAGTATATCTTAGTCATGGGATGTTGATGTTGTTGTTAATAATGATAATGATATGGTTGATTGATTGGAGGATATGATCTGTGATATGGGTAAAGAAGCTTTTGAGCAATCCCAGGTGCACAATAATATGTGCAGTGATGCAGAGACACATTTGTATCTGGGATATAAGGAATTTAATCTCTTGAAGTAGTGTTGGAATTGGTGAACTTGAAAGCTAGATCCGGGTGGAGCGACAAGAGTTTCATAGAAATGCTTGAGTTATTCAAATTAATTCTTCTGAAAGAAAATGTGTTGCTGGTTAGTTACTATGAGGTGAAGAAAATTCTATACCCACTGGGCATGGAGTTCAAAAAATACATGCATGCTCAAATGAATGCATACTATATAGGAAAGAGCATAACGAGAAGCAAACATGTTCGGTATGTGAGACACCAAGGTATAAAGAAAACAAAGTTCCTACAAAAGTGCTATGGTATTTTCTAATTATATCAAGATTTAAATGGTTGTTTTCTAATGAAAAAAAAGCAAAGAATCTAAGATGACATACGGATGAGAGAATTTCTAATGAAAAGCTCTGACAACCAGCCGATTTGGAGCGATAGAAGAAAATTGACATTTTATTTCTTGAGTTTGGCAGTGATCCAAGGAACCTCAAGCTTGGACTTAGTACAAAGGGCATGAATCCTTACGGTAGCCTTAATAGCATACACAGTTCATGGTCTGTTTTGTTGGCGATTTACAACTTATCTCTTATATTGTGCATATAATGCAAGTATATCATGTTGTCTATGTTCATTTCGGGACTAAAATAATCGAGAAATGATGTTGATGTTTACCTAAGACCCTTGATTGAAAACTTGAAAAAGCTGTAAGAAGTAGGTGCGGATGTGTTCGATGCAAATCAGAAGGAGGTATTCAAGCTATATGTGATGATCTTTTACACCATAAATGACTTTTCTGCATATAAAAACTTGTCTAGCTACAGTGTTAAGGGGCATAAAGCATGTTCGATTTGTGAAGCAGGCATGTGCTATCATCAACTTCATCATCAAAAGAAGACAGTCTATTTTGGCCATATAAGAGATTTCTTGAGGAGGGTCACTGTTATCGTGGAATGAGGAAAGCTTTTTATGATGGTCAAGAACATGAAATTGCCCTAAAGCCATTGATAGGGAACAAGGTTTATGAATTAATGAAAGACATCAATGTTATCTTTGATAAAATTATAAAGATTGGTGAAAAAAATATATGGAAAAAGAGATATATTTCTTTGACCTTCTATATTGGTGTTATCTTAACATGAGACATTATATTGATGTCATCCATGTGGAGAAAAATATGTATGATAGTATTGTTGGAACGCTTCTTAACATACCGGGCAAGTCCAAGGACAGCGTGAAGGCAAGATTGAATTACTTAGTTGATAATTTATATTTTATGTGTTTGGAATTGTACATAATTTTAAATTCATTTGATTTGAATAATATATGATTGTCTAACTAGTTGTTGGATGTTTGATTAATGCAGGATATAAATTACAGCCTATTATGGTTGAGGTAAATGAATAAAATGAGAGTACTTTTTCTTTTAAAAAAATGAACTATCTACACCAATTATTCCCAAAACCGGTGTAGATACATCAGTTCTGGGAATAATCGATGTTGATGTCTAACTCATTCACACCGATTATTCTCATAACCGGTGCAGATGACTTAGACATCTACACCAGTTAATCCCAAAATTGATGTAAATATTATTTTTTAAAAAAAATATATAATTTAAGTTATTTACATTGAGTTTATAATCAGTATAGATTGTCTAATAATTATACCAATTAGATAATCGAAATTGGTGTAGATAACATAATCACATCTGCCTTTCTGTACTAGTGTTAATGTCATATACCCTTCCCTCTCATGCCATTCCCTCACTGCTCACGTGGGGAGGGGTAGGGGTGGGGTTAGCGGAACACGTAGTTCTGCCCCTGGATGTGTCTGGAATCCAAGTAATTCTCTCCAATGAAAAATCTTTATAAACCGAAAGGTGGGGTAACGTACAAGGAATGTTTTTTATTTTGATGGGTACGTGGCACTCCAAAGAGAGGATAAAACAATAAAAATATTATTATTAATGTTTGATAAATGTGTAGTACACCAGTTGAGACCTTTCACTTCATCCCAACTCTATTAACAGGGAGTCTCCCGGGATGGCGATGGTTGTCAAATTGATTATCATGCTATAAAATTTTTTTTATTTACCATATACTACACTTTATAAAATATTTATTATGATATTACAAATTAAAACTCAGCTCCATACATTTTAAATTTTAAATTTTTTTATCACTTGTATCACTACAACAGAATAAGCTAAATATGACGGCTTATATTTGACGGTTATAAGTGAAAAATGACAAATAAAAAAGGCGATAAATACTTGACGGTTGTTATATATTTGACGGTTATATGGCATAACCGTCAAATATATATACATCCCAGATTTGATTTTTTTATAAATATATTTGACGCTTGTTTTACAATAATCGTCAAGTATATTTCGGAGGACTTGACGGTTATTTGTAAAAAAGTGTCAAATATATGGTTCAAAAGGAAAAATAAAAAAAGTTAATTACTTGACGCTTGTTTACTAATAACCGTCAAGTATGTCTGCATTTTATTTAACGGTTGTTTAATAACAAGCGTCAAGTAATATATACTTGACGGTTATTATAAAATAACTGTCAAGTATTGTCTTTTTGATGGTTATTTGTAAAAAAGTGTTAAATATATGGTTTAAAAGGAAAAATAAAAAAATTAATGACTTGACGCTAGTTTATTGATAACCGTCAAGTATGTCTGAGTTTTATTTGACAGTTATTTAATAACAAGCGTCAAGTAATGAATACTTGACGGTTATTATGAAATAACCGTCAAATATTGCCTTTTAAATTTACGCTCCAGAACCTTTCATTTTTACATTTCTGCAACTCAAATGTTTTCAAAAATACACCCAGAGTGCTCGGAAATCATTTTCCGTCACTAAAACTGCCCAAAAACACATATTTAGACTCGATTCTTTTTGGGTTTTGCTCGTGGGTGCCATTTTTTAGGGTTTGTGGGTTGTTCGTTCATCCAAGTCTTCATTTCGGGCGTTTTGGGTTCGTTCTCCGTCTTTCATATGTAAGTTTAATTTCTTCTTGATCTGTTTAATTCATTTTTGGGTTTAGTGTTTAGCGTAAATCTGATTTCAAATTTCCCTACTTGCTTCTCAACAGTACAAAATGCGAGTTGTCTTCTTTCCTCCTTCCCCTGCTCTTCTTCTTCGTCCTCGTGCTCTATCTCTCTTAAGTAAGTTGGCCTATCCTTCTTCCTTGTGATATTGTTGTCAATTGATTGTAATTAGGGAGTTGATTGGAATTAGCAATTGGAATATGAATTTTTTGTTCATTAGAACTATAATTTGTGATTGAATGTATATAGGCTTTTGTTTTCAGTTCTTTGTTAGTTCTGAAATTAAATTTAAGATTATATAAAAATTAATTTACCGTTGGACATTTTATGAATTTGTTGAAAATTTGCTTCCCTTGTTGTGATGATGGTGATTAATTTTGTTGTTGGATAACTTGATTAGATATGATTGAGTTATGTTGAATTTATAGGACAAAATAGATTGTTGGGATAAAATTTTTATATCAATTATTGTTGGGTAACTTGATTGAGTATAATTAAGTTATATGAGAACTTGAATGATAAAACTTTTTGTTTAAGTTGATTAATTGTGTTCTTTTTATTTAAGTTAATTAATGTTTGAATTAATTGTATGCATTTTGTTTAAGTTATTTAATGTTTGATTTAATTGTCTTCCTTTACAGATAAATGGCTTTTGATAGCAAGTCTGTTGATACCCCTCCATCAATTCTAGCTACAAATTCGACTGAGGTTTCGAGTATACAGAAAAAGCTAGAGCAGGAGTATAATAACATTCAACGAGGCCTAACGATAATGGAAGAGGTGACAAAAACAAGAGCTGCAGGAAAAAAAATTGATGTGCAATGGAACAAGAAAGGGCAAGCAATTAAATCCTCAAAATTCATAAGTTATATTGGGGTGGTAGCAAAGACTACTGTGCCTATCACAGTAAAATCATGGCGCAAAGTAGATGAGGCCACGAAGGCTCTTATTTGGGATACTGTAGCAGTAAGTTACATTTTACTAAGTATATTTTGGTATAAACTATTTTTAAAATTAATGCATCTGATATGGTGTTTATTTTATTTTGCAGTCAGGATTTGACATTGATGAGAGTAGGCAAGATTTTGTCCTATAAAAGGCTGGGAGGGCACTACAGTCTTTCAGATATTTTATCACACATAAATATTTAAAAGATCCTTATGCTGAATTTGTAGCTCGAGTTCCTCCCTTATTACAGCCTTTGGTAAAACAAGAGGATTGGGATGGTTTTGTTGCCTCACGGCGTGAGAAGGAATTCAAGGTATTAATGTTTCTTAAATTTCAAGTTTGGTGTTATTTATTGATTATATGTAAGTTGAATTTTTATTAATTGTTATTTTAATATCCATATATATTGAATTTCTAACATTTATTCTTTATTTCCTTCTTAGAGCTGTGGTCTTGTATCGAACTGCGACCAATAAGACCTTGTCCCCTAGCTTAAGGGTATTAGACTCTTGTGAGACATGGGTCACAGTTAAGGTAAACCTAATGGACTGAGTTTTTAATTAACAAACTGTGGCCTTTTAACTATTATTTCATTGATATGTGATTTTTTTTGCACAGTGTCCACTCCAGCCAGATCGGAGCAATGACTGTGGCTATTGCTTGATGAGATTCTTGAAGGACATTATCACCCATGCCCCTACCACATTACCTAACAAGGTATATATTAAATTTAATGATACTTAAATTATAAATTTTAATAACTTTTGTTAGATAGCTATTAACTTGAATTTGTTGTAACTCTTTGGATACAGTACTTCGAGAATGCCTACTGTATTCAGTATGCAGCTGCACATATAGAGGAAACCCTTGAAGAGGTAGCTCAGGCTGTGTTTAACATGTGGATAGCAGCAGTTGTTAGGCCCAATTAGTTTTGGTGTACACATTTATTTTTTTAGTCAATTTTATGTCTGAGGCCAATTAATTTTGAAATTTAAACTTGTAAAGTAGGTAAAGTTATAGATTTTTTTATGGCATCAGGTTTAGAGTATAGGTAGATATAAGATAAATTAAAGATATTTAGATTGTAATTTTAATATAAATAATGATTCAATTATTTTTTATTATTGGCTGGCTGGTATATATATTTGATTGCTTTGTATTTGTAGGGGGGCTGCTTTTTTAAAAAAAAAACACATCATAAATACTTGATGGTTATTTAGAAAGAAATGTCAAGTATAAGTTTACTTGACGGTTATTTCAAAATAACCGTCAAGTATGTACGAATACTTGATGGTTATTATGAAATAACCGTCAAGTATTTGGCACACAGAATTTGCGAAAGCATATTTGACGCTCGTTACAAAATAACCATCAAATATTACTAAATACTTGACGGTTATTTAAAATAACCGTCAAGTATATTGCTGCAGTATATGCAAATGTTTAAGTGATTATTTGACAGTTATTTTGAAATAACCGTCAAGTAATCTCTAAAATATTTGACGGTTTTTAACCGTCAAATAAATATATGGCACCTCATTACTTAACGGTTAAAAACCGTCAAATAATTTTTAAAATAACCGTCAAATAAGGGGGTATTTTGTAGTAGTGTATGGAACTTGTTCTATAGAGTTATTTAAAAGAAAAAAAAAATCTACGTGAAAAGTATGCCTGCCTCTTGCTCTCCTACCATTTTACACACCATAGTCCTTTTTCTCTCATAACTTAATTATATTTTTCTTTAAAAAAAAAAACCCCCTTCAAGTGGCTATGTACAAGATGTGGAAAACAACTAAAGAAAAGCAGCTATAGTGTGAGATGATGGGAGAGAAAGAAGCATGCATCTTTTTAAGTGGCTATTTGTTTATTTTAAATAACTGTGTAGAATTTGGTTTGATAGGAGTCAAATTCCATAGAAGTCTGGCTTAAAAGAATTTGAAACTTGAAATTAATCCATTAGAATTGTTATTTGTATTATATATCATGGTAATTATTTTACAAGGTGTAGTATTTTGATAAATAATATATTTTTTCTTAGCATGATGATCAATTTGATGTCATAGTGACTTTACATGAGTTAAAGGGGCCCACAAGGTATGCTAAAAACACATGTTCAAGATGAAGCAGGCTTGAGTTGGTTGCGGTGGTCAAGTTCAGCTTGAAGAGCCGTGGTACGTTTAAGGGATCCATCAAACTGTTTGTGTTTGTAGACTGTGTCAACGTCTTCGTCTCCACGGGCACTGCAATTCACAACCACCTTCGCTCCATCTGCTAAAGTCGGAATCAGCTTCTCCAATATCCCTAATGCGTGTGACGCCTCCAACGACGCCCATATCCCTTCCAGTCTGCACACTCTTTCATATGCTGCGATACAATACAGTTACCAATTAAGCTTCCCATTAATTTTATTCCGAATTATGTATCAGATCTCATTCATTAAACAATATATATATACACATACATACCATCAAGAGCTTCTTGGTCTGTTACTGAGTAGAACTCCGCACGCCCTGTTTCTTTCAGATGGCTTAGCTCTGGACCCACCGCTGGGTACTGCATCCTGCTCATTTCAAACCACAAACAAGTTAGCTACTGTTGGATAATGTTATATAGCTCTTAGCTCTTGTAAAGTTTGAAAAAAGGTTGCAGTGTATGATTATTTTCGAGGTACTATAAACTTACCCCACCGCAATGGAGTGTGGTTCGATGGTCTGGCCATACTCGTCCTGAAGAAGGTAGCTCATGGCTCCGTGATAAACACCCACGGATCCCTTAGACAAAGTCGACGCGTGTCTTCCACTCTCCAGCCCTAAACCTCCGGCTTCTACTCCGACCAGCCTCACGTCCGCATCTCCGATGAACTCGTGAAACAAGCCCAGCGCATTGGACCCTGTTCCCACGCAAGCCACCAGCGCGTCAGGTTTACCTCCCCATTTCTCCAGAGCTTGCCTCCTCGTCTCTCTCCCTATCACCGACTGAAAGTATCGGACCATGGTGGGACACGGGTGGGGCCCCACCGCCGTCCCCGTCAGGTGGTAGCTTCCTTCCATGTTGCCCACCCAATCCCTGATAGCCTCCGATGCTGCATCTTTAAACTGCCCGTTCACTCCTTCAACCTGTTTTTACAGTACACCCATCAATCAGTTGACCGTGGTGAGAGATTTTTAAAGAACCAAGTCTGTTGAATTATGAAGACTTAGAACATACCTGAGCACCCAACAAGTTCATCAACTGAACATTGGGTTGTTGTTGTTCCATGTCTTTTGTGGCCATGAAGATTTTGCAGTCCAATCCCAGTTTGGCGCATGCGGAGGCGGTAGCGAGGCCGTGGTCGCCAGAGGCTGTGGCTGTCACGACGAGTTTCCGGCCGATGCGTTTGGCGATCATGACCTGAGCAAGAGCGTTATTCATCTTGTGGGAGCCACCGTGGCAGAGATCCTCTCTCTTGAGGAAAATCTCCGGTCCTTGGCCGCCATTTTTGCTCTTGTAGAACTCTGTCAACCTCCGAGCATGATACAGGGGTGTCTCTCTCCCAACGAAGTCTCTGAGTGCCTCCTCTAGCTCTTCCTGAAAGTCATCATCGTGAATGGCTTTTGTGAACTCAGCTTCAAGCTGGTGGAGACAAGCAATGAGTGTTTCAGGTACGAACTTGCCTCCAAATTTACCAAACTTGCCTGGTAAATTGATGGGTTGGCTCTTAGGGACTTGAAGAGGTGTTTCTATGAGGAAATGTCTGGTCGTGATCACTGAAGTGGTCAATTCATCAGGCAACTTGGAGATCCTCAAAGTCTTGTGAGGAGTGCTCGTGACCACAGCTTGAGCTTGAGCCCTTACTGAGCCATGGATTTTGGCCACTCTTGGCCTATCTGTTAATTTCCCACTGTTAGTGAAGGCACACTCTTGGGTGCTAAAAGCAGAAGCATGAATTTTGGATGCCATAATTTTGGGTTTGTGGGGGTGCTAGATAGGTAAGATAGTGAGTGTATTATGTAAACAAGAGAGAGAGATCGAAAATATGGATGCGTTTGAAACGAATCCTAGTATCCACCTTTTATAGGCATGGTGAACGGTGGTGGTTGTCGTTTAGGGGCATGCATGTTTATATCATGTGCTTGCGAGCAATTTTGATGCGCTTTATATGAAAAAGACTCAGCACACGGCCCCCAGGCTATGGCCACCTGGCCAGGCCATCGAATTTGACTTGATAATAATGGTGGCATTGAATTTAGAATTTGGGAAAATTTCATTTTGGTCCCATTGACACCCAACTAATTTGTTTCAGCTAACTCTCCTAAAATTATGAGATTTCACTGCATATGTAAGGAGTTAAAATTAAATTGAAGAGCTAACTAAAATGACTTTATCATCTTTGATGAAGCTAGGCGCATGGACAATTTATATAGATAAAATAAATAATTAATATATAAAAAATAAATGATTGACGTAAATGAAATTTGTAATTTTCATTAACAACATAACATCACCATGAATTTGCAACTCATTTGCCACCTAGGTTAGTTATTCATTTTTATTTTCTTTATATGAGTTATTCATGTATCTAGTTTTATTTATTTATATTCATAATAGTATTATATCGATAATAATAGTTTCAAATTTCACTTACATTAGTTGTTCATATACATCTGTTATTCATTTCTTCAAAGATAATAATATTATTTAATTTAGCTCTTTAATTTTATTTCAGTTTCACACATGTACAGTTGAATTTCAAAATTTTAAGAGTTCTGATTGAAATTAAATTGGATGAAGGGTCCTAACTGAAATTTTTCTTCAAATTTTTACTCGACAAGGAAATCCCATGTACTTTAAAATTTTTGTGTCTTTTGTACTATTAATTAATAGATAAATGAGTAAATTACTTCATGAACTTTAGATCAAGTAGCACCATAAAGTCTAAATTCATTTATTATGTAAATTATTTTCTCAATTTTTAAAAATGATACAACTTGGTCCCTGCCTTAACAAAAGTTAATTTTGACCATCAATTAATCATTAAATGACAGAAAATGATCTAAAAAATTATAGAAAATGATCAAAACAGACAAAAAATGACCAAATTTTTTTAGGTCATTTTCTATAATTTTTGAAATTATTTTCTATCATTTTTTGTTAACTAATTATTATAGTTAACTTTTGTTAACAATAATGGTTAAATTGCACTGTTTCTAAAAGTTAAAAAAATATTTTGTTTAGGATCTATGGTCTTACTAAATTTAAATTTAAGTAATAATGTGCTCATTTACTCTTAATTAGACATAAAAAAAACCCATAAATCTCAATTTATTTTAAAGCTTGGATCATGAGTGATATTCAACCAAAGAAAATTCAAAAGTTGTTAAACGGTGTAATTCAATTTTTTTTAAAAAAACAATTATACCTAGGACGGGGACGTTATAAGAAAAGAAGAAAATTAAATATTTTATTAATATATGCTGCTTTTGTCCACAACAGAAAGATTTAAACTTTAGATATTCGCCCACCCTAGCTACTGTGCCCATAATCTAATTCTTTATATCTATAGCATCTTTCCAAAACAAAATACGATGGGGTGAGCCTTGTGAGCCTAAACCTTAAAATGAACCTTGATGGCATTTAAAAATTTAATTTCATGATGCTTAATAAACATCATAAGATTTAATATTATAATAAATCTTTGGTGACGTTTCATTAACACGAAGGCATTTTGTTTTACAAACACCCATGTGATTTGTATGTTAAATAGTTATATATGGTAAATTATTAAGTTTCTCTAAATAAAATTTTTACTAGTATGTTATAATATTTAGACATAAAATTGATGTGTCGTTTGAATTGAAGTTTGAAAGATAAGTCATATTAGTAATTAGTAAATAACTTATGAACAATGTGATTTGTTTACAAGTTGTATACACTGATGATGCGTGATTTTCTTTCAAACCGTGGAGACATTATTTGACATAAATTCGACTTTATATCATAAAAACAAAAGCTTCAAATTCAGAGTTTCGGAGTTGGAAGGAAAAAAAATAGAGTCATTTTTTACGCAAAAAAATAAAGAAAGAAAGTGATGAATACGTTGCCGAACTATTCTTAATGAATTATATGAAAGTCAGTGTAAGAATCATTTTCGAAATGCAACTTTCTTTTCTCCATTTATAAAGCATAAATTTAAAACTTTGAGAAATATTGAATCTTGTGAATTTATTTCTAACAAAATAGCCCCTTAATAATCGGAGTTTTTTTATTTTAGTATCTAATTATTTTCAAAAATTTAAATGCATATAATAAAATTTCACAAAATAAATTTTCTTAAAAAAATCAGTGATTTTTTCATATGAAAACAAAAGCTTAAACAAACATGCCTTAAATTTCTCCTAAGAAGATATAGAAAAATCACTATTTCAGCTACTTTGTCTTGCTTAATTGATTCAACTAAGTCAAACTATATGTTCTAAATAATTAAGTTTCTCTAAATAAAATTTTTATTAGTATTTTATAACATTCAGACATAAAATTGATGTGTCGTTTGAATTGAAGTTTGAAAGATAAGTCAGATTAGTAATTTATTAGTAAATAACTTATGAAAAATGTGATTTGTTTACAAGTTGTATACACTGATGATGCGTGATTTTCTTTCAAACCATGGAGACATGATTTGACATAAATTTGACTTTATATCATAAAAACAAAAGTTTCAAATTCAGAGTTACGGAGTTGGAAGGGAAAAAAAAAAAATAGGGTCATTTTTTACGCAAAAAAATAAAGAAATAAAGTGATGAATACGTTGCCGAACTATTCTTAATGAATTATATGAAAGTCAGTGTAAGAATCATTTTCGAAACGCGACTTCCTTTTTTCCATTTATAAAGCTTAAATTTAAAACTTTGAGAAATATTGAATCTCGTGAATTTATTTCTAACAAAATATCCCCTTACTAATCGGAGTTTTTTTTATTTTACAATGTAATTATTTTAAAAATTTAAATGCATATAATAAAATTTCACAAAATAAATTTTCTTAAAAAAATAAGTGTTTTTTTCATATAAAAACAAAAGCTTAAAGAAACATGCCTTAAATTTCTCCTAAGAAGATATAGAAAATCACTTTTTCAACTAGCTATTCTAGCTCAACTAAGTCAAAACTATATATGCTAAACAATTAAGTTTCTCTAAATCAAAATTTTTATTAGTATGTTATAATATTTAGACATAAAATTCATGTGTCGTTTGAATTGTTCATAACCGGGCGGGGCATGTTGAATCTCTAGGATGCTCACGAAATCAATGTATTTTGTTGAAGAACTGTTTAAATTTTATTCTCTTAGGAAGTATTTGTAGGTTCCTTGTTTATTAATAAACATAAAACTAACAAGAATGTCTTTAGTGGGTAGATCACTACCCATGAGTTTAGTCCATACAACATATTGGAGGAAAAATCTTATACTAATTTTTCTTTTGGTAATAAAATCTATTCTAAAAGGCTTTCCATTATTTGTAGCATAATATTCTTCATATAGGACTCATTCTTCCTTAGGAAGTATATGAGGTTTCATGACACTTCTACAAGAACTAGTGTCAATGAAAGCAATAGTTGCAATGGACTTATCATATCTACTAGATAAGATTTGAACTTTTTTGTTGGGCTGAGGAGGCTCAACATAATGAAACTTTTAACTATAAAGATTTATTAGCCCATTAGAAAGTGGAATATAGCAGCTTATTGGTCTAGAGAGGGAGCCAATAGTGGAGAGTGGTGGATACTATTCCCATTAAGATTCAAAGCTTTCTTCTAATATAGGAATAACATACTGCATGTCTTCATCTCTTTTAGACCATTCTTCAAGAGTAGATTCAGTATATTGATCATCATTAAGACAAACAACAATTTCAAAAGAATGGAGCAGTTTTATGTCCTTAGATTTATTTGGACACCATTTAGTAGAATACCCTTTCTGTCCATACAGAAAACACCTATATAGTTTTTTTCAACTTGGAGTTTCTTCTTTTAAAGTAATGCATATGAGCCTTCTTCTTTTTGCTGAAGAATTCACATCTATATTTATCAAAATAATTTTTCTTCTTGTAAAAACAATGATCATAGTCATTGCATTTGATTTTCACATATGGCTTTCAGTAGGCAGATTGTAACTTTTAATTTCCTTTAAGTATGGACTTAAAGAACTTATATAATTTATAAAGTTTATCTAGGGTAGTAAGAGCTTATTGATGAATTTCTTATGGAGAGATTTAAGACATATCTCTCAGAAGAGCATTGATGGCTCTGTATAGGTCTAGTTGTAGTTCATCTTGTAATGAAGCGATGAACGTATGCTGGAGATTAACATAATTAGCACCATTAAGCATGTAATATTTGGCAGACATTCATTGAAAATGCTTTTGTAGATCTTTTTGATCTGGAGAGCAATACTTCATTTTACTCTTGTCTATTCTATTTATCGATAAGATAGAAATCTCTGAAGAATTCCTTATGAATCATCCTAGGAAAATACGTTGCATCAAGAAGTTGTGGGCTTGAATTTTTCGATCCTCACTAAGATTTTGGAATCATTCTCCCAAATTTCCAATCATTTTTTAGAGAAATTCTATGATTACTTCTCATAGAGTTACATCTGGTCTTGTCTTTTATAAGTTAATCCATACACCAAATTCATAAAGTCTTTCCTTTTATTTATGCAGATGTAGATTATTAAAAGTAAACTATAGTCTAAGGATGATCTAGAACTATGAGCATTTAGTTTAGTAGAATTATCTTCCATAAAGTCTTGATTATCTTTAGGATCTTCCACAACTAGTTTTGGAGGAGGTTGGACCATAGCAATTAGGGTTATATCAACCAAATGCTGGTTATCCTCAGAATATGTATTTTTAGATGAGATTTTAGTTGAATCAACTGAATCTGAATTTTCATGAGTATAGGCCTAAATAGCTTTTCTAATAGAAGTCATTGTTTTTGAGGGATCTGGCTCTATTATACCCTTAACTTTCTAAGTTGATGAGGGTAGTTTTTGTTTAGGAGATGAAGGAGGAGGTGTTGATATTTTTAAGGATTTTTCTAATGGCTTTAGTAAAGGATGGTGAGGCTCGGTAATCTTTAGATCTTGTATAAATAGGTTTCTGGATTGAAGATGGTTGTTTTGGATGTGGTAAAGGTGGTTTTTAGACAGGGTTTTTTTTAGGCTTGTCTAATAATAGGGAAGGCATCCTAAAGATCTTATTGTAATCACTTTATATAGTATAGGTAAGGTACATAGAGGTATATAAAGGAAATTGTCTTGTTATTATAAGGTAAATAGGATAGGATTCATAGATAGTCCTGGATTAGTCTTTGGCTAGATTTGCTTCTATCTACTGCAATTGTTTTTGTATTTCAAAAATCTCCCCTTTCTTTTCCTGTGAAATCAGGCCCATAATATCTCTCATTGATATATCTCCTTAGATTTATATCTAGTTGAGTAGTTATTGCTCTTGCTTACAAAGTCTGATGTACAAACTGTTTACTTATTCATCCATATGATTCACTTTTAAGGACAAGGTATATATTATGCTTGTAAGATAGTCGAGCTTGGAATCAATCCTGTGAAGGACTCTATTTTGACTAACAGCATTATAAGATTTCCAGTTGAGAACTTGTTTTACTGTTAAAACAAGTTTAAGAGTCTCTTAAAGTAATACTTCAGTTGCAACTACAAAAGATCTATTGGTGACCTTAGTTCTTTCATTTGTCTTGCATTCCAGGGGAGGAAATTTTTCCTCATATGGTCTCATCATAATGACACAAGGCAAGGCTTGTGCTTGAGTAGGTGAGAAGGTTGGAATTACAAGTTCATGTTTCTCTAGATGGAGGAGATCTTCATGGCCAAATTCTTTAAGAAGCTTAAAGAGAGTGCTTTTTTTAGTTAGAAGATTTAAAAGTCCCACCCATCTTCTTTTTTTGGTCTACTTTAGGCCATGGTCATCATCATTGTCATCTTAAGGAGGATGCTTATGTTTGTAGAGAGCTCTAAGCTGCTTGGGCTTGTTAGAAATTCTTTAGGTACCATACCAATCATCATCACCATTAAAGGTATACCAAAAGTCACAGTCACAATTAGGATCACACATTTTTGGGGCATAATCCTAAATAAAGTGGCTATTAATATTAATATAAGAAACATAGACATGTTTGGCCTTCTATGTGAACCACTCAATAGGAGGGTCTTTCTTGTGCTAGGTATAGGCTGGTACAATTATCAAGATTATGTTAGAGGTTTGGGCTAGATCTTGAGATCCAGGCCTCTTGAAGATTATATTAATAATTCCATCTCCTAATTTGAATAGAATAGGAGATTCTGTTGTATAGACATCCTTTTGGTTGGTATAGAATTCTTTTTCATAATTGTTGATCCATTTTGATGACATCAACTGGTTAAGCTCTTCTCGAGGTAGATGTCTCAAGATCTAAATTACTGAGGATTCACTTGGTTTTTTGGCAACCATATACAACGTATCCCTTATTGAGTTAGGGAAGTTAAGATCAAGTGAATGGTCTTGTAGCCCATAAAAGATCTGGTGATGAAGAGTAGCCATAGTGGCTGAGGGGTTTTGCTCTTGTCACACCTCATAAATAGAGGGTGACTGGCATAGATGTGGACTACATACACATTCCCATAAGCCCCAAAATGAACATGTATTCCATTTTACAAAAGAAAAGAAAAAAATTAATCAAATTATATGAGAATTAAAATAATTCCTTTAAGCTCATTATCATAAGAAAGTGTCGACATTTTTGTAGAAATTTCGGCAGAACCTCCCCTATAACTAGGATCTCTTGAAAATTCTACAATAAATTTTTTTTACAAACAACAGTATAAATTAGGAGCGTAACTCCTTCCAGCCAGCAACCAATATACAAACCAAAATAAAGTCTATCAACAATCTATGTGGAGCATCTACTCTTTCTTTTAAATAAAAAAACATACAAATTATATATTTACATTAAAAGCAACAATACCAATTAAAAATTTCACCCGCTGTAGCTAGTTTGCCCTTCAGAGGTTAAAGGGGATCAGCGTAAGCTAATAAGTCTGAGACCAAAATAAGTTTTCTAGTGAATAGCATTCCCATGGTAAAATTTTTGAAATTTAAAATCAACAAACTCTAATAATGGTGACAACTAATTAAAATAATTTCTCGAAATTTTATAAACCTGTAAGTCATAACTATAATTGTAAAATATGAGTAAGTTGAAAACAATTTATGCTATCATGTTTAAAGAAAATAATTTACTCACATATAACTCAAAGTGGTAAAATTGTTAGCCAAAATCATGTAAATTTTGAAAATACATTAATCAACATTTAAAATTTTGAGAACTCAACATAACAGGTTACAAACATAGACATATGGTCCACGAGGATAAATAATCAAACGTGACTTATATCACAAAAATAAACGTGGACAAATTAGTCCATGAGAGTAAGTAGCTAAACACAGCTGATGCTATGAAACAAACGTGAACAACAGTCCATGAAAGTAAATAATCAAACACGGCTCAGGCCATGAAATTAAATACAGGTACAAAGCCCCTGAATATCAAATGTAAGAACAAAACTCACGAATCAAACGAGCTAGTGTTTAACCACAGCACGTTATGGGCTAATGAAACTGTCGTTAGCAGCAGTGTTATATTTAGAGTCCTCTCAAAATCATGTTTTAAACATGCGAGAAGAATTATTATTTTTGAAATACAATCTGCATTTTCAATACCAAACTCACATGCATCATCTTAAATTTCAGTTTAAGACTTGTTAAAAATAGTCTTTCATAAAATAATATACAAGCTTGTGTTATCTAAATAATCAAGGATTTCAAGAGTTTAATGAACCAAATAATTTCATAAATCTTTGAAACATATTCCTTGAGGAAATAAATGCATATATCATCCTTTAACCATCTCGCATCGATATTTCTAAGTTTCAAAACTAATATAATTCACAAGAATGAAATATTTCAATGAAAATCTATTAAAAATAAAAATACAAATAAAAATAAATTAAAAGGAATGCTATTCACTTACTTGTTGCAGTTTTAAAATACCTGTCGTTCACAGTTGAGGCAAACAGACAAGCACCGTAAACGGCGACCTACGCGAACGACAGCGCTAGCTACAGTTGAGGAGGAAGAAGGTAATGATTAATGAGAGGCAAAGCAAAAATTTCGGTCTTTTTCCCAGATCTCTTTACTCCAGAAATGTTGAGAAAGAAGGAAGAAAGAGTTTTAAAGAAATCTAAAGGGACTAAGGGCAGTTTGGTAATTTCACATAGCAAAAAAAGAAAAAATTAACTCTTCTTCTGGCCTCTTTTAGATTCAAACTTGGGACCGAATACATGAAAGCTTGCTCAGCTGCCACTACACTAAGTCTCTAACTTGTTGTTGTATTTATCCCAAGAACTAATATAAACGCACTTTAAGCAAATTAACCTATATATTTATATTATTTTTTTTAAATTTTGTCTTTGCTCTGATTATCTGAATCTGGACTTTTAGCCTAATAGAGAGAATGTAATCTGTCAGTTTGATATTGAAATCAGATGTTATGGTAAGAATCTCGCTCCCTTGATTGAGAGTAGTCAATATTATACAAGTCAAGACATTACTATAAGGCTTATAAGTGGTATCCAACAACATTAACCTGGCCGTAGTAGGAATACCTTTTCTCCCATGACGCATTAAGATCAAACATACAGCTTCGATATGGAGATACATATACCCTTAGTCTTTCTAGGTGTTTATCAAAGGTTGAGGGATTTTAAGAGTAACATATTATTCAATAGGAGTGGCCAAAAGACAACATTATTCAACTTTAGAAGTCTGAATAACCTCTTTTGCTTGTAGACACCGGGTAGAGATTAAGGATTTGAAACCCCTTGTGAAGGAGTTGTTTCTAGAATAAGGTAAACATTCAAAGGCAAGGACTGAAGAAAATCAAACAGGTTTAGAGGAAATAGTTGAGGTTTTTGGTGTTTCACTTATATTTTCTAGATTCTCTTTACTTAATTTCATCAATGATATCTTGCTTCTATCAATAAGAGTTATGAGGATACTTTTTTTGGGGGCATATTTAAAAAAAAAATTTAATTTCTATTATATATTCAAGGCTCAAACTTCATACCTCTGATTAAGAGAGATTAACCCTCTAACTCTGGCCAGTTCATCCAAGTGTAGAGAGGTTTGAAAAAGCTGATACGTAATACTTGATTAATTTAAGTGATAAGTTGTTCTCCCACTGATTGATAATTAAAAAGATACACATAATTTTTAGCAATATTACACATAAATGTACGAACGCGTCTAATTCATTATGAATAACGTGCTTTTATTTAGACATTATGTGATGACCCGATAGACGATAGATTGATTAGGCATACAAATAGATGGAAGGAACACAAATTTCTCAAAGCAAGC
Organism: Prosopis cineraria; assembly: GCF_029017545.1. Lineage (NCBI taxonomy): Eukaryota > Viridiplantae > Streptophyta > Magnoliopsida > Fabales > Fabaceae > Prosopis > Prosopis cineraria. The sequence continues at coordinate 5,273,558 of NW_026555345.1, read as the reverse complement.
GAGAATAGCTTCCCACACTCAATATCACTAGGTAGCGGAAAAAAAAAAAAAACAATGAAATGGTCAGGCGATTTCTATATAATACGTAATATATTCTACTCCATCAATTATTAAACACTCCATCTGTTTAAAAATATAAGACATTTTTAATCTTTTAAGGTATAATAATTACTTTTTTACCAAAAATACCCCTATTGATAATGATTTTATATTTATTGTAAGGTATTTAATATGGATAAATGTAAAAATATAAAATTAGTTTGAAAGTAGATAACTACTTTATTGGAGATAAAATTTGATTAAAAATACCTTATATTTTTAAATGAAAGAAGTATAAGGTAATCATAAAGTTCAGTGACACACCTTTATAGGAAAATGAGAGCCAAGATTAGTTTTGAAATGGTTTTAAATATTTTGTACGGACATTTTTTAAAAAATAATTATTATTAAATATTTCCGGACACGGCATATCGTGCCTTGTATATTTGATATAGTTATCTAATATCTAGTACTACTGAAACAAATATGAATATTATTAGACCCAATATTGAAGATTAATTATCCTAAATACTTTTTTTCATTTACAATAGACTTGAACGAAAAAAAAATCCCAAATTGTGCTTTCTATTTATTAAAGAAGGGGGAAACATGTATAAACTTTGAGGAATAATGCAATAAATGCTTTACTAATCAGAATTAGGTCAAGCCAAATGAGTTAATCCCTTATAACATGGTGAATGAAAGACCAAATTCCTAAAAAATGTTAGCTTTTCAAAACGTGATGAATCAATGATCAGATTTTTGATTAGATGTCTATATTTAGTGTTTAATCATCTTTTCAATATGATTACTTTCAATTAAAAAAATAAAAAATAAAACAAATGCTTGAATCATTCCCCCTTTTGTTTTAGTTGTAGGGTTTGTTAGGGTAAGGAAGGTTGGGGCGGCTATAATAGGCTTGTTATTAGCAGCTAGCACTACGGAAATGGAAAAGCTAGGCTAGAGAAAGGGAATCCCTTGGTTAGTTTATGGGTTTGGTACCCTCCTTTTATTTTCAGCCACACAAAGGGACATGTAAATGATGGATATAGTTATGTGTTGTGCGGCACATAGGAAAAATAGGATGACGACAACAATTAAAAATGATTTCTCAAACCATATATATAACTCCTCTTGATTATTAGAAATTAAAGTGTTGGAATTATTAATTATAAGCAGGCTTAACTCTACTCTTGCTTTTGCATCTGCTAGTAAGGTATAACAGATCTCATATTAATTGCACAATCCTTCTGCTTGGAATCCAATAAGTGTAATTAAAATAAAAAAACTAATTTGTAGACTCTAACTATAGCCTCCCAAAATCTCATCTTGCCGCTCTCATTTATTCCTCAAAATGATATGCTTATTTGGAAGGGAAATTCTTCAAGAATTTATCAAGTAGTGAGAGATGGGTTTAACATTTTCCTTCTTTAATTAGCAGGTTAACATTACTGCTTGGTTTGGATAGAGGGAAAGTAGAGGAAGAAAATAAAGAGAAGAGAAAATTAGAAGGAGAAATTTTTTTAAAATAGGAAATTTTTGTACTCTATATTTTAACATTTTTTTCTTTCGATTTTTCATTCCTCCCTAGTTTTTCTTCCCGTCAAAACGAAAAGTACAAGTCATTCGAATTCATTTTGGAATTTTCTATGTTTATCTCTCGAATATCTTCCCTTCATATCGAAGCTGGCCAGTACACAAAAAAAATATTTGCTGCCTGCAAACGATACACTGAAAGAAAGCTCACCATTTGAACAATTCAATCTTATGCCAATTTGGTTACAGATCTGAAGAAGAATCCATGTTATATTTTTTGGTACATCAAATAATAATATTATTAGATTGTATACAAAAGAGTAATGAAATTAACAGTTAGATCAAAAATCAATAAAACAAGACAACAATAGCAAATTAATACTTTTTATATTTTTATTGTCAAAATTCTTTATAACTTATACTATGAGGAAAAAAATTGAAAAAAAAAATAAAGCATGCATGAAGCATTGAACATTGTTTAATTATACAATTTCATGGTTTGAAAGATATAAAATTTAATGTTTTTAACAAAATTGAATTAAATTCTTATGCATGTTCTTATCATAAAATAGATAAATATTGGTGTCATAAATTATATCTAATTAAATTGCGGATTATGTGACCTGCACAAAGTCTAAAATGTTAAAAAAAAAAAATCGTTGTATGTTGTTTTGATGACCTCTATAGTCATGATTGCAAATTTTATTGCTACTTAGATAATTAGTTGTTAGGGGAAAATATGATTTTTTTTACCGTAAAAAATAATAAAAAGATGTAAATTTATAACTTTTACAACTGAAAAAAATTATAAAAGAATCTGTTTTACTTGTAGATTGGTGAGTACAACTTATCAGAATGCGAGCTATACTAACCTATCCTACTAAACTCGTGACCTACTACAGGCTAACCCACAATCTGTGGGTTAGCCTATATTGCTTGCTCCATCTAGAAAAAGCATAAGCAGACTTTTCATCATGGAATCATGTCAAGCTGCAAAAAAGTTTTAGGTAATTTCCTTGTATTTTTCACCTACCAAACAAGTCTTCGCAGGAACACGTTATTTTCGATGGAAAATTGAGTTGGAAGATTCAATTGGACTTTGGCCACTCCGATTGGAAGGCTTCCTTTGTTAGATATATTTGTCTTTATGCCTTAAGAGGGTTTAAACTTTAAAGCTTTAACCCTTAAGTTAAATCATATTAGTTTTATTCTTTTAAGCATCAATAATCATAATAGTTAATAAAAATAAAAGTTCAAAACAACAAAACAAGGTTATGTTGTTCGTTATTGTAGTTTTCGGCTATATAATGCTAGACTCTTATGTGATTAGGATGAGTTCAGAGTTAAGATCAAGAATTCAAATCCTTTCAATGTAATAAAAAATTTATTGGTTTCTTTCTCGTGTAAATTATTTGTGGAGTATAGTTTATAAAGCTGTAATACAAAATTTATAAAGTGAAATTATTTTCGCTACAATTTTGAATTGTTAAGACCAAATTTAAAATTAGTTAAGTTGCCTTATTTTGCTTTATTTTTGTTTTGTTGTTTTTGTTTTGTTTTTCTTTCTTTGTGAATTGTGTGTTACATTGTATTCTATGTTTTTTTCAGTGTTTTTTTTTCTTCGGCTATTAATGGTTGTAATATTTTTTTTTGTTATTAAAAAAATTGGTTCTTTTTTGGCAAAAAAAAGACCAAATTTTTTTTTTTAAAAACCCAACTATTTAAAACCGCAAAAAGGCATACGAGTAGAGTCAGAGGAGGACAGGAAAATCGGAATGAAGGACCAAATGTGAATTTATTTGGGAGGAAGGATCAATTTATTTATTTATTTTTGCCAGATTTGTAATAGAATTTCAACAATTATTAATACAATTTTTTTAAAATTCCTTGAACACAATTGCAAATTTTAAAATCTTCAATCACGTGTGAACTATCTCCTCCGTCTTATGCTTTTTTTTTTTTCCAAGATATTTCTACAATTAAATTTTAGAGCCGTGCGACGTTCGAAAAATCTAATCTTCCATTTGGTTTAGAAAAATCGAAGGGAGGAGGATATTTTAATGTGTTTAATTTAAAACAAAAATAGAGAACTAGGATTATAAAATTTCAGTTGAAAAAAGTGAGATGAAAGAGAAAGAAAAGTTAATAAAAAATTAACTTCATTTCTCTATTTTTGTATGATCGAGATCATAAAAATTCACGGACTCGCCTTTATTTTCCTTGAAACAAATAGACCATCTAAACTACTGAAAGTTAAATATTTAATAGATATCAACTTAATAATTTTACAAAAAGAAAGCGTATAGAATTAATGTGTGAAATAAATTATATAAGTATTTACAGATAAAAAATATTTAAACTCAAAAATTTGTTAAATATAAAATATTATAATGATTAAGATAAGATATAAAGAGCATTTTTATATAAAAATTATATTAACCTATTCAATATAATTTTTCAAAAAGAAAATTGATGATCAACCGACTTAAATTATTATAATTTAAGTGGTAGAGTAATTATTGTTTCTATTAAGTTATTATTTTTAAAAAATAATTAAATTAATTTAATGGTTAAGGTGTATTTTTACTTTTGAACTTTTTCTTGAGAAACAATATTACCCATGTATTTATAATTGGGGTAAATTTATTTCTAAACTATTTTTTTGGATGAAAAATCCCTTTTAAAGGTGCCTAGAGCTTTTCAAAAAAATAATTTAAAAATAAAATTACCCCATTTATTAATATAGGGGTAAAATTATTTCTTAAAAGAAAAATTTAAAAGTAAAAATGGGCATTAATCCTTAAATTAATGTTTAGTATAGAGAGAATAGTTATTGTGGCTGAACATTGCCCGAAGATTGTAACAGTAAGAATTGTTGCATTTTAAATGTGATGAGTAAATAAAACATGAGATACTTCTTATGTTCTAAATTATAAAATATTTTTAAATAAAATTTTATATATCAATAAACCTCATTAAATATGTTTAATAATTTTATCTTTTTAAAATAAAAATATAAACTTTTAAAAATATCTATCATTTAATATATTAAAAAGAGAAAAGATAAAAATTAATTATAGAGAGAGAAAAGATAATGTTAGAATTGTTACACTTAATAAAATTTTAATTTATTCAAGATGTATTATATTTTAAGATGAAAAAATTTTTTAAAAATATTTTATAATTTGAGATAGAAATAATATTAATTATAGCTAACAATTTAAAGACGGAAAAAGACAACAATCACGGCTTACAACAACCATTGCATGTCTCAAACCAATAAGACTATCCACAAGGTCCATTTCCGTTCTTCGGGGTCCAAACAAATTCAGTGCCACGTTTTTTTTCTGTCTTAATTAAAAAAAAAAAAAACACACAAGTGAAATGGTAAAGTTAGTAATTCAGGTAGATCGTACTTATTTAAGTCGAACTTAATTTGGATCAGGCTTATTTAAATCGAGTTTGAAGTATTCTACCCCTCCTAAAAAGCCCGTATGCCCAAAACTGGCTCTAACACCTTTAGCCCTCAGGCTTATTCGAGCTGGCCTGAATACCCAAAACTTTTTAAAAATATTTTTCTTTATTTTTTAAACTAAGTTAAATTTTTAAATAATTATATTAAGCATAAAATATTATTTTAACTTTAGAAGAATAAAATAAAAAATAACTTATCAATTTTATATTTAAGTAGCTCTGTTATTATTTTGTTGTATTATGTGTAATTTATTTATGAATGTTTTCTTTACTTGTAAATTAATTTCTTAATTATTTAAATATTGCTCTTATCATAGTCATATATAAATATTTTATATATTTTAATTAAATTATATTATTTTAATTATGATTAAGTTGATCTCAATTCAATTATAGTTAGATCACTAACTTAAAATTATTACCCTGATTAGTTCAAAATTTTTAATAATTTTTGGGTACATTGTACTTTTCATTTTTATGAATATAAAAAAAATAGCCATCATGATATTATATAAAAAATATTTAATTATGAGTAAAATAGTTTTTTTTTAAATCATTTTCCTTTAACTTTTTATATTATTTGACTCTTACATATAAGAAATTTTTACTCTAGCTTACTCTTAATTTTTAACCAAATCTAACATGGACAGTAACTAAGTAATTATTCAAGAATATTACTCTATTTATTATGTTTATCTAGTAGCAGAATTAGGAATTCGTACATACCCAAATTGTATTTTTAAAATTATTTTTAATTTTATTTTTACTTTAAAATTAATTATATTAATTTATAAAAAATATAAAATTAATTTTTTATACCTAAATGATTTATAAGACTCAAAAAATTTTTTAAAAAAATTGAGTCTTAAAATATGAAAATTAATATTAAAACATATTTTTAATATTATTTTGAGATATTTTATTGATTAAAAATAATAAAAATATGAAATATAACTATTTTTAATTTATTTAAAAAATAACTATATTAAAACACTCAAATATATACTCCCTCTATTCAAAAATGTAAGTTATTTTTTGAGAAGTTGAATGTTAAAAAATGTAAGGCATTTTTAGTCTTTTAAGATGTAATCATTACCTTTTTTTAAAAGTGCCCCTATTGATAATGACTTTATATTTATTGTAAGATTTTTAATAAGAGTAAATATGAAAAGATAGGGCTAGTTTGAAAGTAGGTTTATTGGGGGTGAAATTTGATTAAAAATGCCTTATATTTTTTAACAACGAGAGTAGTATTTTGGTATAAAATGATATAAAACTTAAAAAATTAATTAATATTTATTATATTTTATATCTTTTTTTAAAATTTATTTTTTTATTCCAGTATTTAGACTAAGTTCGAACCCAATAGGGTTTGGCCCAAATTTCATCAGGCCTATTCAGCCCGAATAGGTCCTAACAATAAAAAAATAATTTTTTTCAGGCTTAACCTTAAATTTTTTAGGTAGATTCAATCTTGGCCTAAATTACCAACTCTATAAAATGGCAAGCATTTGTTATAACTACTGTTTAGAAAACTTTAGATATATAGTAAATCCATTTATTCTCATTCAAAATATAAGCATTTTTTCTTAATTAATCTTAGCTCAAATTTCAAAATACAAATAACCTAGTATATATAAAAAAAATTTCATTTTACCTCTTATATTGTTTAATTTATATGTTTGTGAAAATATATTTCTCATAGTGTATTAATAATTAGGATTAAAAGAAAAAATGATATATATTTTATAAAAATAAGAACTTTATTAATATATATATATATATATATATATTTTTTTGAAAAACTATTTATATTTTAGATTGACAAAAGCATCATTTACAACAAGGAAGGATTTTAATTATAAGATCATTTCTAAAATTCTTGCTAGTCGTATGTAACCTATGTTGGATATATGTATTTCTCCAAATCAAGGTGCCTTCATACTTGGTAGACTTATACATCATAATATTATCGTTGCTCATGAAGTTTATCATTACCTAAGAAGGAAGAAAAAAGGGCCGAAATATTAATTTGCTTTAAAAATGGAAATGAGCAAAGTTTATGATAAGGAAGAATGGGGCTTTCTAAAACTGGTGTTGCTTAAATTTGGCTTTGCTGTTGATTGGGTTAACCTTGTAATGAAATGTATCGAATTGGTCAGTCTTAATATATGCCTTTCTGGGGACACTATTGCCTATTTTAGTCCTGGGCGAGGCTTGAGGCAAGGCGATCTTCTTTCGCCTTATCTTTTCACACTGGTGGCAGAGATCTTGTCCCTTCTTTTATTGAAGCTGGGTGTTTGAAAGGTATTAAGCTGAGCACTGCATGCCGAAGCTGTCTTATAGTATTTTTTACAAATGATGTGCTATTTCTCATGAAGGCATCCAGGCGAAATTGTCAAAAATTGGCTAAGTTACTGAACTTATATAACAATACTTCTAGATAGATTCAAATCTAGAGAAATCTGGTATTTACTTTTTGCACAACATGCCTGACCATGTGAAACAAGAGGTGTGTGAGGAGCTGGCAATTTTAGATGTGCAAGACCTGGGTAAATACTTAGGTATCTCTAGTATTTGGGGTAAAACTAAACATCAAGCTTTGGCTTTTGTGAAGGAAAAGGTTTGCAAAAAAGTGAGTGGCTGGGGTCATAAGCATTTATCTTATGCTAGCTGAGGGATTTTAGTTAAGTCCATCGTTAATGCTATCCCAACATTCTCTATGTCGTGCTTCAAGTTCCCAGTTAAATCTTGTGAGGAATTAAATGGCCTCATCTCAAATTTCTGGTGGGATAGATCTCTAGGGGTTAATAAAACCCATTGGATTTCTTAGGCAAGGTTGACACAAGAAAAGAAGAATGGAGGTATGGGTTTCAAAGATTTTATCATTTTTAACAATTCCTTTCCAGGCAAAACAGCATGGCGGCTGATACAAAATCTATAAGTGCTTTGGGATAGGGTCATTAAAGGCGTGTATTTCCCAAAAATGAATTTCCTTTTGGCTAACAAAGGTTCAAAAGCATCTTGGTGCTAGACTAGTTTGTTAGAGGGTAGAGCATTTATTGAAAATGATTTGTGTTGGCAAAGTGGGAATGGAAAATTTATTAAAATATGGAAGGACAAATTGCTTCCTACTATGAAAAGTTGTAAAATCTCTCTCACTATTTCCCAATTAACTCCAAATCTCAAACAATTAAGATATTATCACCAAGTATGAATAAAAAGTTTGTCAAATTATATAAAATTAGGATCCTAAGTTTTCAATATTTAAAACATCCCAAAAAGACTTATTAATAAAAAATTAGAATTCATTTTATATGTGGAATCATGAGATCACTAAAAGAATCAATGCATTTGCGTAAAGTTAGAAAACAATGAATTTGTGCAAGAATAGAGACATGCGCCGCAGCTCATGAGCCTCTATACCATGTGCCATAGTGTATTGCATGTTTCATGATAGCAAAATTCTTTTGACATTTGACAGCACTCGAGACAACTTTTGAAGCCCCATCCGACATCCGATTAACATGATCTAGGTGTGTATAGAAAGCTTTCTTCTAGTTCTAACTATTGGCTTTAGTTTTACAATCAAATTATCTCTCTAGTAAAAGTTGGACGCTCATTTCAAAATTTTCTCTTTTTCACCATTTTCACATAACTTGAGTGCCCAAAATTCATAATAAAATCCAAAAGCTACAAACACCACCTAAACCACATTTAATAGACTAAAATAGACCTGTGTAATGCACCATATCACTCACAATACTTATAAAATATATTTTTATTGCTCAACCCCTTAATCTAAAAAAAAGAAAGGGGAGCTCCAATCACATAATTCAACCATTAATTATCATAATCCATATATCATACACGACTTTTACTTGCACTAATATTTTAGCCCTGCTATAGATCTCACAATCCATACACAAACACCTTATAGCCCAAAATACATTATATAATTTAACAAAACATGTAGTATAAGTAAGTCACAATTAAATTATTCCTAGTTGTCAATATCATGCAATATATACACCTTAATACTCAAAAAGTAAAGGAGGCCTGCTAATAGGAATGACAATCTTATGGCTCCGACTGTTTTCCTCTATCTTGTCCTCTTGAGCTAGTTCCTGTAATATTAAAGATAGTAGGGTGAGTATAACCACTCAATAACTAAGGTCCATCTAACTTATATTATTTAATGTCAATTAATTTAAATGCAAATAGTAAAAACAATCAATTTCAAATCATTTACATGTTCAAGAGCATAATTCAAATTCTCATTCATGGGACACTTTCTCATGATTAATGATTGAAATAATACATTTTCATATAAAAACAAGACTCACCACATGATTTGTTTCACTAGGGCCACAATACAGACAATTATATACCCTTTTTATCACTATATAAATGATCACACCTCTCTTATATCCTCTTTATTCCTTTAACATAAAATTGTGGACTATAACTCATTGGGATTGTCTATACACTTAGACTACCCCAGCTAAAACATGCAGAGAGGTTACCTAGTCAAGGTTTTCTAACTCACTTGTGGGTCATGGTTTTTTCCATTTCTCTCACTATGGAGTGTCATTCTCCCTAGACTAGTTTTCTCATTGAACAAGTAGATAACTAGTTAGGTTTAAATCTTTTATTGAACTAGTAGGACAGTCCCTCATTGAACAAGTAGGATAATATAAATAATAAATTCAAACTAACCATTGAGCTTTGATGAAAGCCTTATTATGTGGATTTTAATTCTCTACTCCTCTTCCTAAGTGAACTCCCGCCTTTCATGATCATGCAAAGCATAAATATGTAATAACTCCTAGCATGTAAGTATTCACCACTTAAACATGCATAATCATTTCAGTATACTCTCATTACACAAATTCACAATTTATCATAGAAGTCCACATTAAGCCTAATCATTGAACTTTTCTAAAACACAAAATTATTTATTTCCATTTACAAGTACTCATTGAACTTCACATATCATACAATCATTGAACTCCTCATAATACACACGTTCATTGAACTTCTCAATTGTCACATTATAGTACTTCATAAAACATTGTTTCATGGCACTTTTCACACATCAAGTCATTGAACTCCACTTAACACAAAATCATTGTACTCCATTAATAAATCACATCATTAAACTCTAAAGGAAACACATCATATAACTTTATTAAACTATCAAAGTGGATTTTCAAGCGATTCATGCCATACTTGCATTTTATTTAATTTTACACACTTTAATTATCAAATATAACTCAATTAACACATAAAAGTACAAGAAAAAATTCTCCCAGTTACCTCAAATCTTTGAGAGGTCAAAGGTTTCACCCCTCAAACACTCATTCCTAAAGCTTTCACAAAGCTTGAATGGTAGCAATATGATCACTCTACAATTAATCATAATATAATTAATTAATATTCCCTTTTTGGATAGTTTTCACTTGTAACTCAAATATTTTTTTTACTCTTAAGATTCAATCTATTCTCTTATAAGGGTACCCATAGGGTTTCTTAACTCTCTCTAACTCACATTAATTTCAATGAACTCTTAAATAACCATTAATGGAGCCACATTGCCCCAACCACCTCATTAATGGTGGATTTTCATTGATTCATGACCTCAACAATGAAAAATGCATAGAGCCATGAATGCTAGGTTTAAGTAGCTCAAACATCTTCCATTAACTATATTTAAGTCAATGAGTTTGGACCCATAACATTTATGGATCGAAAATCATCATTATCAACCAAACCCTAACTTTTCAACAAGAGGAAATGGAAGAAAAAGATATATTTAAGCTTGAAAAACATAACTATAATGTTTAAAAGCTTTAAAATACTCCAAATACTTTCAACCTCCAAGCCCTAGCAAAGTTCATTGCATTTCTTTCGTTTTCTCTATTATTTCTCTCTTCTTCTGCATTAAGTTTTGCATTTTTATTTCTACAGAAAAGTGACCATGCGCCACAGTACTTCAAAATACTTCAAATGCTTCCAAACTATAAGCCCTAGCAAAGCTCCTTACATTTCTTTCATTTTCTCTATTGTTTCTCTCTTCTTCTGCATCAAGTTTCGCATTCTTATTTCTGTAAAAAAGTGACTATGCACCACCATGAATGCACCATGCATCACGATGCATGACACAGAAAAGTCTTTCCTCAGGTGCATTAGCCCACATGTACTGCGGCGTTTGACACAGAACTTTACCCTTCAGATTTTCTTCCTCTCTCATATTTGAGTGACTCAATTTCACTTCGAACTTGCGTTTGAGGCTAAAATTACAACCAAACATACCCGTTAGACCTCTCTAGCCACACACCTCATTTAATAAACTTAATTACTCTAATCAGGCTTGATTAATCAGGTTTAAATTTTAAGGATGTTATAAAAACCATAGGGTTCCTTAGTGCAATAACCCAGAGGTAGATAAGGATGGCTTGGTAAAAAGGCATATTGATCATAGAAAATGGCACCTTTCACATATGACTGGTTTAGTTGGAGAAGAAATCATCAAGGCAATTCAACAAACTCCTCTTTCTAATCGAGATAGAGAAGATAAGATTATATGGAAGCCAGCGAGAAATGGAGTGTATATAGTGAAGGAGGGCTACCGGTTAACAAAATGGAGAGCTATACATGATTTAACTCCATACATCTACTATGATTCCAACAGACTTATAGTAGAAATTATGGCATACACCTACCATCCCTCCCGTCCAGCACTTCATTTGGAGACTTCTATCAAATACGGTTGCAACTTGTGAAGCTTTAGCCAAACAAAGAAGATAGAAAAAATATTTGCTAAGTGTGTCAGGCAGCTCCTAAAACGGTGGAACACTTGCTCTTTCTATGCCTATAGACTAGGTATGTTTGGTTTGGATGCACATTTTCTTTCAACTTTGATCCCTGCAAGGTCACTAGCTTTTTGAATGGGATGAATATTACTTCACTAAATAGTCCCCTTTTTGCTTATGATGTTGCACACTTATGCTAGTTATTGTGGCACATATGGAAGGCATGAAATGATTTTGTGTTTAACTAAGAAAATATGAATCCATTAGCAGTTATTCTAAATTTTAAGTTTGCTACCTTGGAGTTTTGGCTAGTTTGGGAGCAGAAATTGTTGTTGAGAGGGGAGAACATCCCTGTATAGACTCACACTTAGAGATTTCCACCAAAAGAATTTCTCTAGATAAATATGGATGGTGCATTTAAAACACATGCTAGTACTGCTTCAATTGGAATCATTTGTCGAGATGAGTAGGGCAAGTTTTTTTGGGCCTTTGTGGAAAATATCAAATCATTATATGTTTTATGACTAAGACTTTAGCACTTATGAAAGCCTTGATGCTAATTGTAGATCTCGGACATAATAAAGTAATTTTCAAAAGTGATTGCCAGACTCTAATCAAGTGTCTAAACGATCAAAGTCCTGAACCTTGTGATTGGACTTATAGGGGAATTGTCTTAAATTGTATAGACTTCCTTGCTTCCAATGTTGGATTTTCTGTTTCTTTCACTCACCGTGAAAGTAATAAGGCGGCTGATTTATTAGCTGCTGAGGCTTATAAAGATGTGTACCTAGTAGAGTGGGTGAAAACGTCGTCACCTTCTTTGTCTCATTGATTAGCAGAGGATGCCATGGAGGCTTCTTTGAATCTGAATGCTTCCTTAAGAACGACAACGCCATCGAGCATTGGTTAATTTGTCTCAATCTTATTGGCTCTTTTTGTTTGCTTTCAATTTGTTTCTTTGTTGTCTCCTTCTTATTGCTTTGTTTTTTAAACTGTATTTGATTACCCTGTTTATCCTGTTTTGGAGTTGGGATACCTTTGGGCCAAAAAAAAAAAAAAGAAGGAAGGATTTGGTGCTTCTCGCTCGCCAGCTAATCAAGCTGTGGATTTGTAATTCAACGTCAACGTTAGCAACAGTAATGAGCATGCCAGCTTGAACGCATAAGTCCACACTGAACAGTGAAACCTTTTTTATATTTATTTTTTTTTGTGCTGGCTCCCACAATACCCATATTGGATATCCACAATATTGGTTTCCTTCCTATTCAAATCATTCGACACTTTTTAAAAATATTCAGTGTTTTAAAATAAAAGATATTTTTTAAAAAAATTAAAATTTATTAAATATGTTTATTTTAACATTATTATTTTTGTCTCTATTTAATTTTTGTTCATATTTTTTTTAATATATTTTTAAAAGTTTATATTTTTATTTTAAAAAAATAAAGTTCTTAAATATGTTTAATTACATTTATTGATATGTGAAATTTCTCTAAAAATATTTTATAATTTAAAAATAAAATATTATTTTTTTACCAATATTTAATGAGGAAGTGAAAGGAAAAACCTTTGATAAAAAATAATAATAAATAATTTATAAATAGAATAAAAATATTATTTTCTTTCTACATTGTTGTCTGAGCTAAAATCCAAATTTTTTGGCCCAGGACCAACTAATATTTCTAGAAGAAAGGAATTACGCAAAGGTAATTTAGGAAAAATTACAGCAAATGACCCTAGAAAAGTGAAAAATAAACTAACAAGAATTATGTTTTATAGAAGGAGCTCGTATTTCAAAATATAACGAACCAATATTCAAATTTTTAAAAATAAAAATATTCATATATAGTACCTGATAATATTTCAAACAAGACTTAAACAAAAAAAAAGTGAAAAATGGAGTCATGAGAAAAACTATCTCCTTTGCCTATAAAATAGAAGCAAGGCATGATGCATCAAGCCCCAATCCAAAGTCACAACATATCAACCAGCACAAAGGCACATCTTTCACCTTTATAAATTGTTTTTACTAACCTTATTAATACCAATGCAAAAAAAATATAAAGAATAAAAGTATATATAATTTTAAATATATTTTTTTATAACAAATTCAAAAAGTAATATTATATTATTTTTTTTCTCTCATTAAAAATAATTTTAAAAATATTTTTTAAATATTATTTAAAAAGTCATAACATAATTTATAAATAAAATTAAATAAATTTTTTGAGTTGATAACATATGCATGCATCCATGGGAGAGTAGCGAGTCTCTTGCACTCAGAGGTACATTACGTTTTCCGTAATTTGTTCAAAATATTAACAGTACCTTGTCTGTTCCTGTTGTACAGTTCTTGCACTTTGCTCCATTTCTATTTCTATATTTTTAATCACTCAGCATCCAAGAAACTGTAGCAAAAGATCTCCAAAAATGACCATTTAATTTAAAAACCAGATATATTACAATTTTGTTGGAAGGATATAATCATCAATCTCTATAATTTTATAAATTTTATAAATTTTTATAATATTTTCTGTCTCTATAATTTTAAAAAAGTTAGAAGATATTTGTCTCTCAAATCCTTACAGTTTCAGTTTTTTCAGTGCTTTTAATTCGTATAAAAACTAAAAATATTAAAAAAATATATAAGGGACTAATTAAAAATAAAACTATATTGATGGATGAGTATGTTTTTCTTTTTTTTTTCCCTTTCCTTTTTGATCTGGGTTGTTCCACTAACATGAAGGCACGTCAAACACAAACCCTTCTAGAAGGAAGAAAAAATATATATGTATAGTACATGACTTTAGTGTGGATACATGATTTTAGTGTGGGTACTGGATGCCAAGCCGAGTAAAACGTGAACGAAGCCATGCATGGGTCCCTCTTTGATGTCGACGCAACAACGGAAATCCAATGATGAATGGCCCCACCCACCTGAGTCCAGATTATTCCACCCACATGCATATGTATAGTACTGAGTCCAGAATGTGATATATGATACATAAGGTATATCAAGCAAACAAATGACTGATTCTTTTCTTTTTTTTAAAAAAAAAAAGATGATTGAGCTTGTTTAAAATGTTTTTTTCCAATCAAGTAAGTGGTTCACCAAAAGTGGTTAGGTTCTTAGCCTTTAAGATGAAGTTTAAAAGTTTGGTTTCCAACTTAATATTTTAAGAGATGATACAATACTTTAATTTAACCAATTGTATAACTAAGATTTTGTTTGATATAATGGAAGGACTTTTAATGAAATTAAAATTAGAAGTAAAATTGAATTTTAATATAAAAGTATGTTTGATAAGAAGATATAATCCTGATATAATTTTAATAAATATAAATATTTAAAATATGAAAAGACTAAAGTGTCATTTTTTAAAATTAATGTTGCAAAACAAAAAATCCTTTCAGCTGCTTGAGTTTGTAAAGAACATCAAAATTTTTACGAGAGCATTTGTTAACTACATTAGATGCATTTTCAATTTTAATTTTTTTTTGAAGACAATATGTTTTATAGATTTTTCAATATGCTTATTAAAAATTTGAAAAGATGTTTATTTTTTATGTCAATTTTTTATATAAAGTCAAATCCAAGGTTAAATAAATTTACATATAATATTAACAAAATGTTACAAGAACATCAAGTCTTATTTGTGAGCCTCTCTTGCAACTGGGATCAAGGAAAATGAGAAACTCATTAGACATTTAACATTTGAATATTTTATCATCAATATATTTTGGGACAATCACAAACTCAATAAAGTGGGCCTTGGACACGCCGACAAATTAAACCACTCCGATTCATTTCTGTCTACACTTCAAGGCCAACTAAATAGATCCCACCTAGGGATAGCAAACCTTCCTCCCGCTGTTGTTTTTAAAAAATATTGGGCATGATTTAACATCAATAACATTGAAGATACTGTTAGCTAAAGATGTACATAAAAAAATATTATTTAAAAGATAACAACCTCTTAAATGGAGCTTAGCTTTTTTGGAGTATTAGTCTCACAACTGCCAGCTATTAAAATACTTTGGGCAACCAAAAAAAAAAAAACATTGAAGATGCCATGTATTAAATAATCAACATCAAATAGCTATACTTAATTGGACTTAAAAATGCTCGAATATAATTTAGTCAAATAGTTATATAAAAAAATAATAGTCATTATCAATATTCTTGTATCAACAAGAGTTAAGTTTAGTGAAATAAGTTAATCTTTTTTAATGTGATGAATCGAAGTTTGTATTTCTATTAAAAGAAGTATTTATATTTAATACTAGATAAAATTTTAAATATGATTGTTTTCAATAAAAAAAAAACCTATAAATATTAGCAGCCGCATTATTCATAAGCCATGATATGAACATAGATAGCATCTCATGTGGCATCTTACATGGTAACTAAGTGGAGTCATACATGACAACAGAGTTTCAAGTGGCATTTACAATCAACAAGATTGGGCCCTACGTGCTTAACATGAGAATTCATGAACGTGAATAATATTTAAAATACTCTTAATGAGTTTAAAGAAAACTTGCTTGGAGTTACAAAAGGCATCACCTGAAGAGTAATCCATTTAGAATTCATTTATGTCTATTTATTTATTTTATCTAGGTTTTTGGTTTTTTATAAAGCCTAGGGCCAAAGATATATTAATGTGTCCTTTATTTGAGTCATTAGGTATCTAACAACGAGTTTAAGACTTAAATGTGTCAATTGGGTTTTTTTTAGCAAGTTTGAGTTCCAAATATAGTAATTTGGATTTGAATTAAAAACTCAAATTAAATTATATCATCTTTACAATCTTTTAAGTTAAGGTTTCAAATTGGGGGTATCAAACCCACTCTTTATGCAAACATTATTTCCATATCAATAGGGGCGGAACCAACTTCCAATCCACTGGGTGAATGCTTAGTAAAAAAAAATGACATAACATTTAACTAAAGGTATTACAAATTATATAATAATATGTGAAAGGTTAGCTTGTCTTTTTTTGACAAAGAAAGCTTAACCCTTCTCTCCTTCATGTTATTAAAATCATCTACAAAAGATTTTATATCAAACTCTTTAGCAATTCTATTTTCAATATACAAAAGCAAAGAATTAGAAAGGTATCCCTCGTCCATCTTGCTGTAAAGCATGGTCTTAATAGTGGTCATAGCTAAAAAAAGATTGCTCTATTATAGCTGTAAAAATTGAAAGAGTGAAAATCAAAATCACAACTCTATATACAAGAGGATAGATTTTTAATTTTCTTGTTTTCCCCAACTATTGACATAAATCAGAAATGGTAACGAATGTTCGAAAATCAGGAAGTTGTTGGACATGGCCAAAATGCATAATTTGTATCTTTAATTGTAGCATTTCATGTGCTAAAAAATCCTATGAATAGAGCTTTTCTATCATCTTGCAAATATCATTAATTCTAAACAATACGTGTATTTTTCTCAAATCCAAAACTAAGCTAAGAATAAGCAACTCCATTGCATCATCATTGAATTTGTTATTCAATTCTTGCAACTAAGAGTCTATCAATGCATTGAAAATATCAATTTTATAATGATACCCTATTGTAAATTCATCTTGTTAATGATGAGCCCTTCCTCTTTTACCAATATAATGAACATCAAAATGAAGAATAGGAATATTAACTAATTTACAAAAAAATTTTACCTTCACAACTAACTCTTTTCATCCATCATTTCTTAATTTTTGAATAAGAAGCTTAATAGATGAAACGAGATGCATTGCATTCATCATCTTTTGATATTGAAGTTGTAAAGCTTGATAAAGCAAATTAGAAATCTCTAAAATTTCTTTCATAAGATGCATGATGAAAACAAACTTAAAGGAAGTTAGCATCTCATAAGCTGCATTTGCATTTGCACATTAAGCAGTAGTAGTTAATTCCATCCTCAATTATATTCATCAAAACTTCACATGTAACACTAAACATTTTTATCAAGCTAGAAATAGATTTCAAATGAAAACTCCAACGAGTATCCCCAACCCTTTATAAAGAATTAATTTGATTAAGCTTTTATCCACTTTCAAGCTCATTAAGCTTAAGCAAATAGGCAATATTTTCAACAAGAGCATCTTTTAATTTATCATTGTGCTTACAAGAGGCACCAACAATATTAACAATAGTACTCAATGAAGAAAAAATTGATGGACATGAATAACTTCTTTAGATGCAGCAACCATTGCTAATTGTAAACGATATGCCATACAATGTACACAATATGCATAGGGGCATTTATTTGAAATCAAAGCTTGTAATCTATTCCATTCTCCATGCATGTTACTTGCACCATCATAGCCTTATCCTCTAAATGACAAGCCCAAAAATATTTAATGTCAATGTGGTGGTATTTTCAATATGAACAAGCTCAAAAAGCGCTCTTATACACATCCGCTTTTATCAACAATTATAAAGAATTTTGCATTTCCAATTTCTTTACAAATGACATTTTTCACTTTTTTTGCCATCACATGCAATTTTTTTTTTGTATTTTTAGTAATCTATATAATGCATTTTATGGAGCATTTTCTAGAACATTTGTGACCTTATAATTGTAAGAATGAAAACTTAGAAGTTCCAAAAAATTGTCACAGTTAATTGATGTTTCAAACTCATTATGGCCTCTAAAAGTACACCACTTACACACTTCATTTGAAGCTTTCAAACGAAGTCTATTTTCTATAATTTCTTGAGATGTGTAAGTTTCAAACCTATGAGCAATATGAATATATTGATTTATGAGATCTTCACATGCTTTTTTTATTGTTTGATATGGAGAATTATGATCTTTTTCAATATCTGCCAAAAATGTACAATTTCTCTCGCCCCTCACCCTTTTCCAAGATTGAAATCCATTAACTATAAATTCATCTAATCCAAAAGGTTCATTTTGAGATTGAAATAAATAACAAGGTAGACAAAATGCAGCATATACACTAGGAGAATATTCTAGCCATGATGGAAACAATTTAAACCATGATGCTTGGAAACTATGAGAATATTTTTCTTTAGATTTTGGATACTTTGAACACAAATATTGATAAGGATCGACTTTAATATAAGCTCTCCAAACTTCATCGCGCATGTCAACAAGATATTTTCATATTTGTCTCTTCAATCCCGGATCATGTTGTAATGAGTGATATCAAAATTTTCATTGGTCTGGATTCTTAAAATTTTTGAAGGAGGATGTTTAGGAAGTAGCTCCTTAATAGAAGCTTGGGGTTCAATTTCTAGCAAAGAACTTGATCCTCCATCATGTTGTTGTGAACTTTCAGCATTTTTTTTTAAAGTATGAATGTAGTGTCTTTTTCATCTAAAAAATTTAAAAAAAACTAATAAGAAGCTAACAAATAAGCATTTTTTTTTAAATTCGAGAAATATAGATTAAAACATATAAATATAAGCAGTGACAAGAAACACAAACTTATAAATTAAAATACCAAAACAATACAAAATTACAAATAACCATCTCATTCTCATATAAATCCAAATTTCAAAACATATATAATTTTTCATGTTTGTAATTTAGCAATTGCATTTGGAATTCTCAATCCCATAAGTCATGGCCTAATGGCCATAATCATTTGAAATATGAACGTGTGTCAAGCGTGAGTACCTAATGCGTGTTAGTGTTGACTTGTAGTGAAGTGTGACCTTTTGGTTTTTGCTATGCATCATCCCCGTCCATTCTCTGTTAAATTGATTTTGGGATTTGGGAGAAAATCAGAGAAAGAGACAAAAAATCATTCATCAACATTACATCATCAAAATATCAAAGAGAAACTCAAACGAAAACACAGACGCCGAACTCGAAACTCCAATCTCCAAAGGTCGAACTGAACAGGGGTTTGGCCATTTAGGAAGTGCTGAAGTTGAAGTGAGAAACATAACTTTGCTTTGCAGTCGCCCATGCTTATAAGGTCATCACTGCTCCTGGACTTGGACGGGAACGGGGACCCCGGTGCGTAGGAGCTTCAAGCTTTGCACTTGGCACTGGCAGCTTGCGAAAAAGACGAAAGAAGCGAGAGCAGAGAGTGAGAGAGCTGACAGCTTATCAGACACTCTTCCCAAATTAAAAAAGTTGAATCATTTATTTAAATTAAATCAGTCTTATTTATTTTTAAGTTGGGTTAATTGTTTGGGGCTAGGCCATATATTTATTTAAGTTGGGCTGGATTAAATTACATTATGAGAGTAAGAGTATAAAATCATATGATAATAAAAAAATTTGGAGGCCTGGAAATTATCTCCCAACATACATACTTCCCATACCTTACAAATAAAAAAAAAAATTCTGGGGGGCCTCAACCCATAAGGTAGTTCCGTCCCTGCATATCAAGTTGTATATAATAACAAATTATTTTTCGAATTTTTTATGAAGCACTTGGCCTCACCTAATTGGGAAGGACAATTGTAATTACTATTTGATAGATTAGTTTCATTATAGTTAAGTGGAGGCACTGTGAAAGGCTTCATCAAATCATTGTTCTTTATCGATCCATAGGAAAAGAAATTAAGGTTCATCTTTGAAATAACAAGGCTCAGATTCGTCAGTAAAATGAAAGAAGGCTAATAGAAAGTTTCTTCTCAATGAAGCTGATTCAGCAAGCATAAACACAAGAAACTTCAATAATTTTCAGGAATAAAATTGCACGAATTTGATTGTAAGTCCACAGCTTCATCATGTGCAGAATCAATTCTACTGAGCTAAACAAACAACAATGCTAAAAGGAAGAGTCAGAATTTCAATGTATTTTGGCAGGTAGAGTTAATAGTCTTGTTCTTGATGAACACAGATATATCACAGTTGCTCAAGCTTGTGGCTTCCTTCTTGAAGAGCTTCAAGATCTTAACTTCACCTTGTAAAGTGTTGGATGATGTTAAATTCACAACCCCACTATTGAAATCATCAAGAAAATTCTTATTCTTCAACAATTCATCCACCTGCAAAGTCAAACTTGTTCTCACGTTCAGCTCTCCATGATCTGGAACTGTGTCTCCATTGATTGGAGCTTCACCTACCAAATTCCCTCGATAGTTAACAGAAGCTGTACTGTCCTGGTAAGTAAAGCTTCCATGGTTTCGATTCTTCACTGTGGCCACTATGCCTAATGTCACATTGAGTTCTATAACAGGGAAAAATACAGAATCCAACCTTTCAAGCTTCACTGGTTGTATGATGATTATGGGGTCTTTAGGCTTGAAGACTGTGAGGAACAAGACGACCAGTGTCACCAGCAGGAGAATTATAACAATGGTTGTCACTGCACAACATATTTTTTGGCCTCTGGAACACCGTATTACACAAGCCATTGTGATTTTATGAATTGGGTGCTGGAGAATTCTAGAGAAGTATTGAGTTAAATACAGAGGTGATGCTGATGATGCACAATTTTGGGAGGATCTTATATGAATGTTTTGGACAAGCTGTAGCTGTTATTGTAGTTGCAGACACAGGTAAAAAATTTGGATTTTCTGTGGAATTGAGGGGTTTAGTTATTTAGATTATAATGATCAGAAATTTGGTTGTGATATTTAATTTGTAAATGGAGATGAAAACTAGGGATGAAGAAGACGGCTGCAGGCATTGGGCGTTGTCCTCTTCTTGTTTTTGCAGCTACATGGCTTCTGTTCTTCAAAGCCGAAGGTCTAGAATTTTTTGGAGAAATGACCGATCTTGTAAAGGTATTAATGACGATTAGAGATCTTGAATTATTGAAATGTTATAAAAGGATCTTGGTTTTTGCTTGCAGATGAAAAATAATTAACAATTATTAAAATAACTAATTTAAATAATTGTGAATTTAAATAATATTATTGTGAATCAATGGGAAGTCAATTATAAATGGATGGATAGTTCTATAAATTTAAGAATAGTCATTTATAAATTTTTAAAAGATATATTGAATTTATAAAACTTATACATTTTTTATAACCTAACTTTTAACTTTCAAAATATGTTTTTTATTTCGGTATGAAAAATGAGATGAAAGTGCTTTTATAAATGTATTTTGAGAAACTTGTTGAATGTATATTTGGCTTTTTGCTTAACTTGATATTCCCAAGCTTTTGAAACGTGCTTTTTTAGATGTGATCCCCCTAATTTTTTTGATATGGCCATGCTACCATTGATTTTTATACAAAAAGAAATTGTGGGTAAGTTTTTGAGACCACGTGGTGGATTTTTATACAAAAACAAAATGCAAGTAAGCTTTTGAAATGTTTGTTAATATATATTGAACTATCTATATAATTTTTTTCCCTAACATATCAAATTTTATATTTTTATCCAAATTATTTGACATATAAAATTTTATGTTATTTAAAATTTATATCACATATTTTTCAATCATTTTTTATAAGAAACATTTGTATAACAAAAATTACAAATCATAAAAATTAATGTCATTTTTTATAATTGTATATTTAAAATAAATTTTTATTATATGTAATTCAAACAACTTTTAGCTTTTTAAACTAGTTTTTGAAAAAAAAAATGTATTAAAATATAAATTTTATTACAACAACTGATTTTTACTAAATTGACTTTTTTCAGTTGTAAATAAATAAATAATCTCATGGATTGCTGTATCACTTGTGATTCAAGGATAATCAATTGTAAACTTAAAGAATGTTACTTGTAAATATATAAAATATCAGTTGTAAATGAATATAAATAATAATTATAAATCAATAATTTAGAAGCCTTATATCATGTTTCTGAATATCTAACTTTCTAAAACTTTACAAGTGATTTTTCTTAAATTTGTAAGTGACCACGTAGTGTATATTTATGAAACTATCTATCAATTTACAATTAACTTTCTAATATTCACAAGTTATCTTCTTTAAATTAATAACTTTCTTTAAATTTATGAGTGACTTTTTATTGATTATTTTAATAATTAAAAATATTTTAATTACAAATAAAGACCATATTCTTTTTATAGCATTTCAGTATTTCAAGACCTTTAATTGTCATTAATTTCTTTAAAAGGTTCTTAATTGTCATTTTTCTTTTTCTTTTTAATCTTTTGGACAAATTTTATCTCACAGAGTACTTGGGTTTGATGAATAAATTGTACTATTTTTAGCTCATTGGAAATAATGCAATTTGCTCAACTTTGACCACCCACTTTAATCCACAATCCAATCTTATAAATATTTTATCTAATGATTTTTTAAAATTTTATTCCTTATATTATGACTCATGTATGCTTGTATTAGCTATGCTTATTTTAAATTTGTATTATCAAACAGGAAGGTTGAAAAGACTAAACCATCATAAACCAAAATAAGCTTAAAAAGAACGTTTCTAAATCCATCTAATCTTGCTCAAGATTAAACACATCAAACGGTTCAGGCGAAACAGTTGCTAAATGTTACTTGTTACTTTATTATGTATTAATTGAGATTCCATATTTGGCATGAAATTTAAAAACAAAAAAAGGGTAAACGGAAATGGAAGCAAAACTGCAACTCAATAGCATATGACCAGTGTAGTCTCGTAGAAATAATAACTTATGGCAAGGTAAACAAAGCTCTTACTACAGAAAGACAACCAACTTAATAATAAATTTTTTTCATCAATTTCGGGGATTCAACAATCCTGTTAAAGCTCCAGCTTGTGGGAATTAATTCCAAACTAATACACATCACACATACAACAAATGTTCACATAAAAATACCATAGAAACTAGACTCTCAAATTCCATCCTACGAAGAAGACACCAGGGATCAGAGAATTTGCTCGGTGCATGCATATTGCAGGTGTGAATACATTAGAAGGCAGATATTTAGCTTTCCAGGTGGACCCCATTTAGATCTCATAAGTCATAAGTATTTCTCTGCCACATATGGCACATGAAATACTAGCAAGCTGACTTTGTTACATGAGCATCTCTCACTGATTATCAAGTCTGTTCTTTTTCAATCTGCAAAAATTTACCATCAATACAGTACAATAAAAAACTCTCACATTCCCATGATCCTAGATCAGCAAAGCATTCTTCTTCACCATTCTTTTTGGTTTTTCCTCTTTAAATTGGCAAGGATTTACAGAAATTAATGGAAGATTTTGTCTGGTTTCTAACTTGCATGAACAAGGTCTTGAATTCTGCCATTCACTTTGCTGTCACTGAATCTTGTTCCTGGCTAGACTTGTACAACCGGTGGTGGTGTTTCCATCTCATTATATGCACTTGTTGTCGGTTTTGCAGTTCTTGAATGCTTTGAGGAGGAGGAAGATGAAGTTAGAGAGGATTTAGCAGAACCCAACTTGGCCTTTTTCCGCTTGTGCTTTTTAGGAACACGAGGATGCTCGTGAGATTGATGGTCTTTGAACTTGCTCGATGATGATTGGCTTGAATCTGCATTATCTGGTCCAAGAGATCATGTAATGAGTGGTACGTTATTAATAGTACAGTGAAGTAACTCAAGAAGAAATCAGTGACATTCAGCCTTGAACAAATTGTTTTAAACAGTTTTATAGGATGGAACTCTTCTGTTCTAATTCATATGTAAGAAGGATCAACAGGGAAGGGGATACTCTCCTCTTAAAGAAAAGTAAAGTAGGTTATAGCTTTTATATATATGTATATGTGTTCATATTTTTTTACATCAGAAAGCTGAATCCTGTATAAAAGCACAAACTTAACCTTAGCATTAAGAACTACCTTACTAAATTACCCATACTTGACTATATGGTTCATGAAACATGAGATTCAAGTACATACACATCGTTTAAATTTACTAGCACAGAATAATCCAATTCTTCGCCAACGAGAGGCAGTGATTTGCAGCTTTTGACATGGTTAGATGAGGTGGATAACAAGTCATCTTATGCATCTTAGACAGCCACATATAGGCTGTAGACACATGATTTCAGATATGATATTTGTTCGTCCCACTAACATCTTACCAAAGGTGATGTGAGCGAAGTAAACCTTACAGAACTGGGTGATACTTTTGTTATCATAGGTCTATGTGGTCATGTTGAGCAAACTCATCACATGGGAAGCCACAGACCTGAGGTAGGGTTTGACATAAACCAAAATAAGATTTTGATGTGGACCCCACTAGATACCTTTTATATCAGTGAAGTCAAGTCAAGGGAGGCAGTAGATTCCCCTCCTTGGGAAATTGTTTGTCACGTGAAAGAACAGTCAAACTCTCTTCCTAGTTCTTACTATGGAGACAGAGAATCAGATATTTATCAAGTACATTTCCCCGTTCTACTAAATGACATGTGATCCGCCCTTTCTCGTAACTATTCAGATTAGGGAGACTGCACTGTTCCACATGAACACAGATTATTATTATTAATGGCACCACATTTTTCAAAGGTTTAATTACTTAATCTTGGTGTGATCACATGCCTCGCACCATATTTGTTTTCACGCATCACTCTATTGTCGTCTCTGCTTTATTTAGATGACAAATAGTTGGTCACTTTGCAAAAATTTCAAAGAACAGAGGAACCATAGAGATCCAATTTCATTTGAACTAAAGTCTCATTTGGTTGCAGCACAAGAAAGGCACTCGCTTTTTATCGTACAAAAATTGAAATATGCAATATTCAATTGTACCTTTGTTATCCTTACTTACTGGTAACTAATTTTTTATTAGTTTTTTTTTTTTTACATTGAGTAATGAGATGTATTTCTCAGCTAAAAATTACTTCCTTTTTTTTCATTCTTATAATTTGATGCCATTT
The DNA here is from genome assembly GCF_029017545.1 of Prosopis cineraria. Classification (NCBI taxonomy): domain Eukaryota; kingdom Viridiplantae; phylum Streptophyta; class Magnoliopsida; order Fabales; family Fabaceae; genus Prosopis; species Prosopis cineraria. The sequence goes on along the minus strand of NW_026555345.1, from coordinate 5,247,945 downwards.
TCTATGTACTAACTGGACCAAGACAAAAGTTTGTGAAAAGCCCAAAAAAAACATTTGGTCAACAAAGAAGCTTATTATATTTATAGCATACCTCGAGGGGGCATGATGGTGGTAGATAAAGGATTAGGATCTCTCCGATCATCCAAATTACCAAGGGATGTTGAGAAATCAGGAGCTGTTTTAAATTCAGACATCTGCATAAGGAGGGGGGAAAAAAAGCCCAACAAAGGAACAGACAATATGATGAGACATTGCAATACCAGGGAACAATGATTTCAAACGAAGAAATTGAAAAAAGTGTACAAATCATATTCTTATCAGCTCCTCCTTTGTCCTTACCCAAGTGGGTCCACTCCCTGAGGGGCCATCCCATCCTATGTGAGCCACATGCTTAACGTCTGTAGGGTACCCTATTTCAATCTCGCGCTCCTTCACAACTACAACATCAACAAGAACACTACTATTAAAAAGGGCAAAAAAAAAAAAGGAGTTTTAAGAATTTGAAATCCTCTGTATTTATTGAGAATTTGGTTGTGCGGATTTCAGAAACAGTAAAAACAGAATGTACGTATGGTACATCATTCAGATGGGAATGAGTTTCAGACATCTTTCTCACTTTGAGGCGGACAATCTCAACTTCTGTTTAAAAAAAAAAAAAATCGAACAGTACAAATCCGAGAGTTTGAGTTTTGAAGTGTACCAAAGATTTGGGTGATGTATTTGAGACTTTTATAGATCCCTTTCATCTTGGTTGACATGGTGGAAATGAGAAGCTCTGAAATGGGAAGAAGCAGAGACCAAAAGTTTCTCAACAGATATTGCTTTTGCCTGCAAGGAAAATGTGTGCATTTTCAGCTAAGAATTCATTGTATGCGATTCAGGAACATCTCTTTCCCTCTAAATGACTATCACTACAGAAATATTGCGCATTAATGTGCATATCTTACTTTCAAACGACAATATTCTGAAAACAGGGGTAAGAGATTTTGGGGGAATAATATACCAATACCTGAAGAGGATAACAACAATGTTGCGAGAAAAAACTCAGAGAGGAAAAGACTTCTCCTGAAACCATTGTTTCTGGGCTCCATTCGTCATCATTCTGAAACAAACTTGCAGGGAAGTGCTGACACATGCAAAGCCTGCGTCTTATGCTGAAAATCTTGGCAGAAAAATCAAAGGGAAACGAGTAAGAGGAAGAGGAAGGCACATATATCAAAATAGAGGAAGAACGAAGGCAAGAACAAACGGGTTTATGAAAAGATAAGATTTTTATGAGTGGGTAGGAGGGAGAGAAGAGAGGGGTTGAAAGAGGAGAAAAACAGAAGGTGGGTATCCATGAAACTTGAAAAATGAAGCAGAGAGAATCGGAAGGGACGAGTAAATATTAATGGCTTGAAAGAAGAGAGTTAGTTTTACGAAGAGGTGCCTCTAAGGTCATGTTTGGTTGTTGGGGCGAGTAACATGAGGCTGTTACTTCAGATAAAGGCCATCTAAGCTTCTAAGCAATTGGTGGAGGCCTCTGAAATTTCGGACACGGTCAATTAATATTTTCTAACAGCGTTATTTGATTTTTTTTTTAATATTTTATATTTGTCGAGGTCTCTCTTCAAACTTATTTTGGGACATTAAAAAATAATTTTATTTTTTTCTGTGACAGATGGATTCAGATTCACAATCTCTCTCTCTCTCTCTTTTTTTTTTTGGCCAACTGATTCACAATCTCATGTCAAGCTTCAATATCATTGTGTTTTTTGTTTTTAATATGATGATAAAAATGATTTAATGACTTTCACTATAATAAAAAATACAGGACAAATGCCAAAAAAAAATTGCTGCATGGAAATAGAATAAAGAAAAAATGATGATTAGGTCCTAAAATATTAAATTAATGATAGTTAAGTTTTTAATAATTTTTTTAAAATATATTAAAAATATCAATCTAAATAATTACAAATTCAACAGTTTTAATTGTAAATAAGTATTTAAACATTAAATGTAACTCTTAAATTATAATAAAAATTTATTTATAACTGTTTAAATTTATATTTACAATTCAATTTTTAGAAAATTTTGACTGTCATCAATTTAATCTTTTAAAATTTAACTATCATTTTTTCTAAAATAAACGAACAATATATATATATGCGCGCGCGCGCAATAAGGGTATATATTTATTATGTTAAAGTAGAATAAAGGTATATGCAATACATGTTAAAATAAATATTTTAAATTTTTCATCAGAAAAATAAACATTTTTAATGGAGTTGGCAAAATAAATAAACTATATTGTGTTGATTCATGACTCGTGTGTGTATCGATGTTAAAAAAAAAAATCTATGACATTTTTAAATAACAAAAGCATTACTTATAATTTAAAAAACATTAAAGAGAACACTTTATGTTTTTCTAGAGTATCATCCCCTCCAATCCAATTCTTTTTATAAGACCATGTTTACTAATTTCATGAAGTTAAAGAAATTAGTTAAGTGTAAGTTTTTTTACAACTTTCCAAAATTATCCTTTAATTAATATATTTTATTTTATTGGGGAAAGAGGAGATTGAAAAAAAAATTGAAAACCACTAAAAAACTATTAATTAAACTAAAAGTGAGAGAGACAACAGCTTTTTTTTAATGAGTTTCAAATGTTTATTATATTTTATAAATGTTCTTAATGACACTAAATGGGTATGGTCTTATTTATATAATATAAGATAAGATTAAAGGGAGTATAACCAATTGTAAATACAAAATAAACATATTCCTTCATTAAAATATGTTCCTTGATGATTGGTTCCGTTGAACAAAATTAAGAGAAAAATACGTTTTGTTTCATTAAATTAAAACCTACTATAGATTTCTTTTTTAATTTCTGGTGCCAAATCATTATTTATTTTGCCACTTAAACAGTTTAACAATAATATCTGACTGGATGGATTCATATTCGTGTAACAAATTCATGTCTGGTGGGGAAGATATATATCAGCACCAACCCTGCATTAATGTGAGCTTTGGATTCTGTCTCTGTTTCTTTGTCTAGGTTGCCACTATCCCCCTCTAATAATAATAATATTTTTTAAAGTTTTACTTGATTTAAAATAAAAGACATTTTGTATTTTTGATATTTTTTAACTATACACTTCATAAAAAAAATCTATGATATTTTTAAATAACAAAAGCATTACTTATAATTTAACAAAACATTAAAAGAGAACAATTTATGTTTCTCTAGAGCATCTCTCCCTCCAATCCAATTCTTTTTATAAGATCACGTTTACTATTTTTAAGAAGTTAAAGAAATTAGTTAAAATTATTTAAAAGTAAATTTTTTACAACTTTCCAAAATTATCCTTTAATTAAAACTGTCATTATTAAAGCATTTTATATATAATGTTTAAAAAGAGTACAGTTGAAAAAAATATACAGTTTTAAAATGTTGAAGTTTATTTAAACTAACTTTTGTTTGAGAAAAGGTTGCCAATACAATGTCAAGGGCCTAAGTAAATAGCTTCAATCATTAATTATAAAATTTATGGAGCTAGTATATTATTCAAAATATACATACAACTTATTTTTTAAATTCCATATAACACAAGTTCACATCTTGTTATATAATATGATATTTTTTTTATCTATTTATACAAAGAGAGATGATTTATTTTTGTCTTATTTTTAAGTCATATTATTAATTTTTATTATAATTTTTTTACTCTCTATTAAATGAGAATTTAATATATTAGAATAATTTATTAATAAGACTAAATTAAAGGAGTACCTAGATCACTTTTTGCTGCTGGCCCATAGATTCAAAGCTGCAGATAAATAATCACTTCTCTGGAAAGTTCATTCAATGATTCTGCTACTCATAAACTCAAAGCACAAGTATAGATCTTTACCATCAAACTTGGATTGACTACAAAGCTTTCCCACATTTGTATCAGTTTACTTATTTATTTTTTTGGGGGTAATTTTTCATAAAGTGAAGGAGAAACTGTACATGAAAAATCCAAAAGATTTTAAAAGCGAGCTTAGCTGGTGAAAGCTTTGAAGTTGCTTATAATATATATAGAGAAGAATAGTGGCAGGTAAAAGTAGAGAATCCAAAAGGATTGCCCAAGAGGCACAGAATTAATTCATGAGATTGAGCCATTGAAAGCAAAGCAAAGATGATTGATTAGTTTGAATAAGTTGTGATATGATGATATCTGTGAAGGCAAATAATTTCAGGATATAAAATTGGTTGACATTTTTAGAGTGCAAGCGTCGGCATGAATGATTCTTGTTGTTCATCAGATTCACCAAGTCACTTGCCTCTTCATTGTGCTCCATCACATTCCTTTTGCTTTGTTGGCATTTTTCATAAAATTGGTTGGAAGCACGTTTCTATTCCAGTTGTGCATTACAATGAATCAGAGCCCTATATTGCTGTATACTCTTCCCTCTCATATTTATAAATAACTTTTTAAATTTATTGATTATGTCTAGAAAATTTAATAAATTTTTCACTTTATCTTAATTAAATATACATATTTTCATAATTTATTTTCTTCAACCAACATGAAGGGTAAAAAGAACAACTTGTGATAAAAAAAATTAATAACATTTTATATTTATAAATAATAATAATAAAAACTATTATCTCTCTATCTTATTAATAAAAATGGAGAAAGTATATTAATATTACAAATACTTTTATACTAGCAAAATAAGAGAATTTATGACACTAGTATAATTAAATGTGAAAAAAAAATATATTATTGAAGTATATGTATTTAATATGGATAGAGTTGAAAAATTATTAAATTTTTAAACAGAGTTAACAAATTTTAAATTTTTTTTAATTTTAATAAAATATATTTAAAATGTCTTATAAATAAAAGCAATGAGTATAATATATCCTTATATTGCCTTAGCCAACACTCCTCTTTTTCATTACTAAGACAACTAATATAGATGCACTCTAAAATGATACAGATGCACCTGTCTTTTTTTTTTTTTAAACAATACCTTTTTGATTTAAATTTCTCCTTTTGAAATTCCGATCCAAATTATTAGGGTTTAAGGCATCTCTCTAAGGAGTTGTTTGGTTAGAGGAGAAGGATTTTGCCCTCCCCCGCACCCCCATTTGGCTTGAAAAACTGAAGGGGAGGGGAGTCCCCTCTAAGTTGGAGGGATTGGAAGGGGAGAAGTAAAACTATTCATATCTTGATCAATATACCCTTCATGATAAATTGAAAAAATACATATACACTTTTTTAGTACCTCAACACTAATAAAATAAGAGTGAAGTTATTTATATCTAATTATTTTTCTTCTTCTCTCCTCCTAAACCAAATAAGATAACATCAAACCCCTCTCCTCCTCTCAAACCAAACACACTCTAAAGCTTGAATTTTTTTTCTGTAAAATTCAACTTAATTATAAAATATTCAAGAAAATTTAAAATTCAAATTTCACATTTATTTTTTCCTTTTCCTTTTGAAGAAACTGAAGTCCCCTGGTTTGGGCCTTCTTGGGCCACAAAAATATCTTGAGGAGGCTCCTCACCTACGGTAAAAATGAAAAGTGGCATTCATTAAAACATGAAAAATGACGTGATATTTTGGTTTCAAATTATTGGAGTTGCCCTTACCACTTTGAAAATATCCAAAAAAAAAAAATAACATTTTTTAAGGATCATTCTCATTTATCATCATCCATGCGCTCTGAAATAATCATAGTTACTTTCACCATATTATATTTTATTTGCCCATTTTATTCTTCTATAATATAATGTTTAATTTCCTGGTTTATGTATTTTCTTCTTCATGGTCTATCTGTTTTTTATGGGTTACAATTATTAATCACCTTTTAAAAGAAAACATGAAGATTGTGTCAACAAGTGCATTGAAGAGAAACATTAGAGATCCGAATCCACGTGACTCGCATGGGAATTGAAATAAAAGGCTTCATGAAAAAGCTCCAATGCACCAACAATTATCCTCTTGCTGAAATTAGTGGAATTCTGGAAGGTCTCACGAGTCACGCCATGGGTTATCAAATCAGAAGTGATATTGGCTACTGACTTAGATGAAGCTATAAACTATATTAAAAGGGATAGCAAGATTGGGCTTAAGAACGAGACATTGGATGAAAAGGGGAAAAAAATAGATGTTAGTATCATCCAACTTGAGGAGAAAGAGGGACAAGAGCGAAACACATGCATGGCTATGACCCCAAGCACGCACATTCATATTGATCATGACGTCATTGTAGTCAGCATATTATATTGAAGATGATATCCAGGTCACCTGTTTACATGCTCAATTCTGGGGGAAAGCGACCCAGATTCACAGAAAGCTTTGAAGTGAATCCAAATAAGTAATTAGGATGCAGAAATGCCTTCCCCAATCCCCATCGTTTCACTGAAAGCTAATGAAGGTACACACAGGCTCATACTTAAGGACGAGGTTGCTTAGGCTTCGAAGACAGGAAGGAAAGTTCCATTTTACCATACAAGATCAATTTTGCATCAGTCAGAGCTGTAATAAGTGGTTAGGTTTTAATGATTTAAGGATAAAGAGATTGAGGAATGTGATGCAAATGCTGGTTCTTGCATTAGCGGGGGATCCTCCTAGAAGGAAAAGAGTGCGAATTTGAAAGCACAGGTGGGGAGGGGGTGATGGTGATACTGGTAAGCATGCTATTCGCAGGCTTCATAGTTTATTGTTTAGGAGCTAATGACATCTACTTATCATTAAGAGTAATTCAACATCATATAAGCATTAAACTTGCAAGGAAAATGTAACATAATAATCTAGAACTGAAAGGAATTAATAAAAAGGGAGTAATTCAATGATTTAATTCCTGAATTATCTCTCTCCTCATATATTAGTTTCCAATTTACGAAACTGAATTGTTTACTCCATAAAGTACAAATATGGAAGCTAAACACTTGCAGGCAAAAGAATCAACATTCACCACACTGAAACCAACAGGCTTTAGCCTTTAACCCGCTTCTTAGCTCCAGACTTTCAGGATTAAATTGAATCAAGTTAAATGAACATTCACAATGATTTTTCTCCTACAATCGCTATCAGCTAAGCTAGTGCCATACTGGGGAGATATTAATACAAAATACTCTTCAAAAGCTGCTGTAAAAGGTGGTTTGCATCCTACCTAGCTGTTTCAGCTTCATTTGCAGTTAGCCTATTTATTTCTCAGATAATTTTGATTGGGACTACCTAGCCTAATGGGTGCTTTTTTTTTTTTTTTTTTTGGGTCCCTCTTAGCTGCTTAGTCTTATAATCTCGCAGTTTCAATGAATTTGTTCCTAACATTTTGCGTCTACCACTCTACCTAGTTGTACACTTGTTCTAGTCACTTTGGTGTGTTCAATGTACGCATAAATTGATTAATTGAAGAGCCTAAACTCTCAGTTCATATAAACCCTTCAGAATATGTTGAAAGTAAAAACCACATTCTAACCCCTCATCAGTTTACTCAGTTTCTTTCTTCCCAGCTTCTAAAAGAAGTTCATTGCCAAAAAAAATAAAGAGCCTAATTTTATGAAAAGCCTTTCAATAAACTAAAGTTCACATAGATTTCATTACAATTGGCAGAGATAACTTAAGATCCTAAAGATTAATATATCTGGGTCAAAAGCATGTGAATTCAACATAACCATTTTAAAAGGATAGTCCTATTGCAAAACCAACACAAAATCACATAGAAATGAAAACGGATTCAGAGTATGACTGTCCAAAACTTACAGCTATATCAGGTTGACCATCTAAAACAGAAACTAACAAAGAAATGTCATCTATCACTAACACGTCCATACATAATGGGTTCAGATTATAATCAGAACGTATGCAGAGGTGAAATTTCCTAATACTTGAAACTTTAGGTAAAATTTGCCCCTCAAAAGAGTGACAAGTAACAAATACCTTCTGACAAGATTAAAATTAAAGGTTTGTAATCAACTTCAAAGGAAACAGAAGAAATTAAAATTAAAACCTCTCTTATACGATTACCAACTTGAAGGCCAATATCCGTGGATGCCATAACCGGTCTTCCAGTTATCCAAGTTGACAACCTTCTTCACAGCCCAAAAAGAAACTAACAGTGCAAAAATCATAAACACCCTTTGCACATTAACATTCCTCACCTTCACAAGAACATGTGACATAAATGCCATCAACAAACCCACAATGGTGTACAAGAATCCAACTGCAAAACCCTCTGCTCCAAGTTGCATTCCCGATCCCTGGTAAAAGAATATAAGCTTCGACGGATCATTACGGTCCAACAAAAACATCGGCATCTTCCTTATGATGTTATGCATCGCACCCGAGACGCTGAAGAAGTAGACGAACACAGCACCCAACAACCAGAACTTCCGGTCATGAACCATAGTCTGACCAGCCAGGATCTTCTTCACTATAAAGGGTAAAATAATCAGGAACCCGAGTCCAATCAAAATCAATTGGCCCCTCGAGAATAACGGAGGCCGATGGATCGGACCTACAACAAGCTTCGTCTTCGATTCCAGAAATTCGGCCATGGACTCAGCGAGCCTGGAGAAATCTCCCTGGTCCATCTGATCTGACTCTTTGGGGCCTTGATGAGGCGCAATAAGGCGGATGTGAGGTAAGGCATTGATGCCAAAAAGAGCGAAACTAGACTGCGATTCTTTGAATTCAATGTCGCAGAAGAACAATTTCCCGTGAGATGGGGACGAAGGGTCTTTGTTGTTGGCTATGTAAGAAGAAGCGATGAGTGCGAATTCGCTGCGAAGCTCCTTGAGACGAAGCTCTGCTTTCTCGTGGAGCTGTGCGGCGTCAAAGAAGATAACAATCCAATAGGGTCTTGGGGTTTTGACTGAGGTAAGGTATCGAGAGACAGATTGGTCGTTGAGGTGAATTAGACCAGATTGGGATCTGGATTGCAGCGCGAGAAGCTCGCTGACTCGGTCATCACCGGATTCCGAGGAGACAGTGCTGGAAATGAGGGACAAGAGACAAGTGACTAGCAAGAGAAATGGAGGTTTCGGAATGTTAGTCATGGCTGTCTACGATTTCGGGGGTTTCACCGAGGGAGAGGGAGGGTTTCGACGGTGAAGACTGAAGACAGTGTAATGAAGACGACGGAGAAGACTTTGACAGATTCATTTCACTGAGTCTTGGCTGACTTCCAATCAGTTACCGCCACGTAAGCAAAAGATGTGTTGCACTGACCAATCCTTTTCTTCCATGGTGGACAATTCACGAATCTTTTACAGCCCTTCTGTTTTAAGGAAAAAACTTTTAACTAAGTTATTTTTTTCAAAAAAAAATCCCAATCAAGCAAGGGTACAAGGTTCATTGACAGTTTAGGAAACAAAGGCAATGGTCTGATCTCTTAAATATTATATTAGAGTTTGATTTCTTAAAAAATTAATCTCATGACTGTTGTTGGATGTAAAGAGATCTTGGACAACCAAAAAATTTAATTAGCAAACAAAATTCACAACTATTTTGTAAGGAACTTCAGAATATAATTCTCCGGCCCTTTTTGCGTAAGGTTTAAATTGATTTAAATAGTCTCGATTAATCTACATCATATACTTACATATTTTAATTTTATGCCATGAATGTATATGTTCAAAGCTTTTCTAATTTTCTTCACCACAACTTGTTTGGTGCCTCATCATTGTCTTGCTATTTCATTACCTATCTATAATGTATGGATATTGGCGATTCCAATTTTTTAATTAAAAATCTATCTTTAATTCTTTATGTAATTTAATTGAAAGTGACGAGAAGAGAATAGGTAGAGTTAAAACTTTTTTTACACAAAAAATAGACACCTTATTTATTAAAGACAATTATAGAAAGGATGAAATTTCAAAGGCTACAACTTATTGCAGGTGTAAATTAGTTAAAAAGTGATTTATAATTTTTAATAAAAGTAATATTTACTGTTATAGAATAATTCATCGCACAGGCATTTCATTATGTTGATATTTTTAACCTTAGTATGGCAAGGAGACCTAAAAAGTTTTATCTAAGTTCAGTAGCGTTCAAAATTTTAATAAAGACAGTTAAACGAAGCAATAGCAGGGGGAAGAAATATAAGATCATATCATCTAAATAAAATAACACCCAATTCTGTTCTTTCATGATGGTTCATATATATATATATATATGGGACACAACTGGATTAATTATGGTAACTCTTTAATGTGTTTATTATTGAAGAGCAGTGTACATGTCTGTGATTTCTGCAATTCTCAACGCACGCTGTTACACATCACATGCATTCTTAGTGTGATCAGCTTTTCTCTTTTGAAATATATGGCCTGCCGAATTTCAACATTCCACATTTATTTAATTTCATTAATTAATTCCAATGTGTCACCACGTACGGCCTCACCTATACATGCTGGTGATTAATCTGCAATATTAAAGTGAGACAAACTGAAATGTCTCTGCTTCATTCACATTCTTTTACCCTTTACACATTTGCTTCAAAACTACGGAAACTACAAGAGCAGTAAAAATTACAACAAAAACTTCCAACTTCATATATATATATATATATATATATATATATAAGCATCAACAATGTCTTCAGTGTCAGCAGAGGCAAAAATGAGCTCAGTTTCTTCACTGCTAACTTCACAAGTCCCACCAATCGTATTGTTCTACTCCTTCCCCAACGCCTTCAAAGCCAGATGTGCCGCCTTCTGCCCCGATATCATCATCGCCCCAAAGGTCGGACCCTTCAACATTAATTTCGACAATTCGTCAAACGTTTTCAGACGAAACGATACAATACAAGTATGTTCTCTCTCTCTCTCTCTCTATATATATATATATATCAAACCAAGGAAGAAGATGACATACCATTCTTGGGGCTCCATCAATTTCGGCAACTTCCATACCAGCGACGATCATGCCAGGCACGACCTCCCTCGTCAGCCTCACAATCGCATCTTCTGCAGCGTTCATGTCCAGCGCCTTCATCCCTGGAACGCTATCGATCTTGCCGATGCTCTTCAATCTCTTCACTCCAGTGGCGCCGAACGGCCCGTCGTGTCCACAAGAGCTTACCACCACCTTCGCCTCCATCACGTTCGGGTCCATGCACGACTGTGTGTCGTGGTTCATCGACACCAACGCCCAGTTCGTCACCACCCCGGCCACTCTGTCTTCTTTCACGATCAAATCCTCCACGGCCACTGCGTTGAACAGCTTCACGTTCGGCCGAGCCAGCAGCTTGCTCATGATGGTGGACGTGAACACGGCCGCGTGCTTTATCACGACGTAGTCCTCTTGCTCGTCGTACTCGACGCCCAGCTCGTCCAGGAACAGATGGGCCGGCTTGCGGACCACCATGGAGGAGAAGAGCTGCCCGCCTAGCCACGCACCGCCGCCGGGGCTGACGGATTGTTCGATGATCGCTACTGGACGGAGGGGTTCTTGCTGAGCTCGTAGGCGCAGGAGAGTCCGGCGGAGCCGGCACCAATGACGATGACGTCGGTGTCGGCGTAGGTGATCATGTCGGTCATGTATCGGCGGGTCATTTCTTGGGAGACCATGGATTCTTTGATGGGCTGGAATTTGAAGGACTGGAGATCGTAAGGTGGTGAGGTTAGGGACATGGAGATCGTGGAGGAGGTGGCGGTGGATTTGATGGCCTTGAAGCGAGAAGAATGAATGGGCGTGCCATGGAAGGATGAGGCAGTGAAAGAGGATTTAGGGTTTGAATAAAGAGAGGGGGTGAGAGTTGCAATGGCCATGGCTGCCATGGAAGAAGAAAGAAAGGCTGCTTCTTTGAGTGTTCTATCTAAAGGAGGAAAATTGAGAGAGTCATGAGATTGAAGAGTGTAAGTGGGGTGGGTTTATAAGCAGAGGTCAGTGAAATATTTAATGGATCCCACTACATTTGATTTAATTTGTCAAAAAAAAAATTGAATCAGCAAATCTCAAATTCAAATCTTAAAATATGTAGTCATATTATATATAAATATTAAAGACATTTTTAAGGTATACTTGAATTTATGGTTGATAATTATAATCTCACAATGTAGATTTAAATTAGTTTGGGTAGGTGTTAGTGATGCTTCATGTTCTCAAGAATCAGGTGATAGAATAAAATAAAAATCTGAATAAAACAATCTGAGTTTCGAATGAGAGAAATAGAATTTGAACGGCTCAGAAATGTGATTGAAGTCAATTTTGGCATAATTATTTCAGATATACTTACAAGTTAGTATCTGTTTTCTTCCCTGAAACTGCCAAGATCTCCTGGATATGGTGGGGAACATTGGCTTAGAAAGGGCAAGATACGAAGAGGGAATAGAACATGGGCCACATTATATCCAGTTATATTCTATGAAAATGAGTTTGGGGACATGCTCGGAACACCGTGTGAGATATTTATGTCAATAATCATCTTTTCAACAAAGGCTAAACACGGTGATCATGTGTATGTAGAAATGAGGAGTAGTGAAAGTGAGATCATGTTCAACAAGTCCTTGATGCTAATCCCAACTCATAATCACCCCTCCACTTGTAAGATAATGATCCCATCATACTTTTGATTAGGAACTCCTGAATTCACAAAATAAATAATTAATGAATATAATAATATTTGAATTTAAGTTTCTTTGTATAGTTAATTTTGTAATTACATTCTCTCTTTCTCTGATGCAACAACACTGCAAAAAGAATTATTATAGACATATTATAGAAGAAATAAATATATGAATTAGGCAAGTCCTGCTGACATATAAGACGCTAAGTCCACACACACACACACACTTCTTCTTTTTTTTCAATTAAACTTTCTAGAACCTTTTTAGGGCAACAAGAATCAAGGTCCATTTAATTTTGATCAATTTCTTTTTGATTAATACTGTAAGAAAGTAATGGACCCAATTAGCAAAGGCTTGATTTCTTTACATGATGGTGATTTCTTTTTGATTTCTCTACTTGATGAAACTAGATTTGAATCACATGCAATGAATTTCATGTAGTGAATGAAAAGTTGAAAGATTCTGATTATTTATTCTATTTGATAGTTGAGAATGGAAATGTATTTAAAAGTGTCTTATCATTTGCAAAGCTAACAAACTTTTTTTTATACTCTTTAAAAATGTTTTTTTTTTCCTACTTCTAGATAGAATCCACACTCTGTGTCCATTGTAAAGTTACAATTTTAAAATTTAAATTGTGAAGTAATTTTTTATTATAGAAAAAATATTTGTATACTTTGTAAATAATAAGGTTTTTTGTGTACTTTTCTCTTGTCAACAATTAAATAAAAAAGTCAACGGTCAGTTATTTTAATGATAACTCAATGTTAACACACTTATGTGCGTGTATCCTTTTCTTATGAAAAAAAGCTAGGTTAGGGGATAAAAATTTTAAAAATTAGATAGAAATAAACCTGTCATGCTTTTAAAGGCTTCCATGGTTTTGTGGTGTTCTTCAATCAAAGAAAATCAGGGAATTTACTACCAAAGATCTATTCTCTTCAATGATCCAAACCACTTCTAGTTGATATTCAATTGATGACAGAGTACTTCTCAACTTATTGTGATTGTCCTTGAAGGAGCAGAACAAAAGAAAGTCGTCTCCATTATTGTGTCTGGAATTCTAAGAAGGCTTCAACCTTCACTCGGCTAAACGAAGCATGTGGTGGACCATGTTTTCCCTTCTAAGTATGATATATCTAATCTATAAAGAATCCCATTCAATCTTAAAAGCAAGATGCGTGCACTAAGAAGACCAAACTCGATCATACGAAGGCTTGATTGGGCTTGTCGTTAGACCATTTAGACAAAGACGATGACAGGATATGGCTTTCAAGACAAGAACAGACCTAAGAAAGACATGTTTATGAAACTGGATTTACAGAGCACGTTAATTCAGATCTTGCGTTAAGAGGTACCTTCTCGTTCGAACTCTTTTAAAAATTGTGTTTTTAATCAGAAGTTTTTTTTTTTTTTTCTCTTTTGGTTTCTTAGGAAAGGCTGTCAAATAAATAGAATTTAAAAAAGAACGTGCTAGGCGATGCTGCGGAGAGAATTACCAAGATCTTGATGGTTCGGGAAAGAGCTGTTGCTTAGGAAGGGGAAAAAATTTGAACACAGTGACAGCTGTGGGATTTGAACCCACGCCCTTTCGGACCAGAGCCTAAATCTGGCGCCTTAGACCACTCGGCCAAACTGTCCTTAATTGAAATCAGAATATCTATCAAAATTTTTATATCCGTAACATACGGTTCCAGTGCTCACCAACCGATATGTTGACATCCTCTCAATAGTAATACTTGAAGAGAAATCTTTAGATTGATCAAGTAAGGCACCGCACTTTTCACATTTCGCGCTGTTTTACTTCGGAACGTGGAATGTCAAAAGTTGTTTGGGTATAATTTAATAAAATTAAATGTATTTTTTAAAAGTTTTTTTAGAATAAGCTAAATGTGAAGCTTTATTTTGTTACTTTCTGAGATAAGATAATATTTATCTATATATTTTTTATTCTTATTATATAATATCTAAAATTTTATGTTATTTTAAATTTTTTTACATTTTTTAAATATTTATAATATATTATATTTGTAAAATAAAAATTAAAAATTATCATAAATTAATATCATTTTTTATCATTGTATATTTAAAAGTATATTTTAAAAGAATAAATTATCATTAATCCAAATAATTTTTAATTTATTAAACTAACTTTTAAAAAAATTATATCCAGACATAAATTTTAATATAATAATTGATTTTTATTAAACTAACTTTTACTAAATAAACTTTTAACAAACTAACTTTTGGTAAACTGAAAACTAAATACACACTAAGTCATATCATTTGTAACATATACAATTAAAATGCTCCAAGTACTTAAATTAAATTTTATTTAACATTATTTTAATTAATTTTATTTTTATAACAAAATGCATATTTAATTTTTTTTACTTATTCTCTTTCTACTATTAGTAATATCGGCATTAATTTATATTTAATGATATCTGAATGTTATATTTTTATTGTATAAATCACAAATGATGTGGTGTATCTAATTTACATAAGAATTTCTCATATTTAAATATATTTTTCAATAGTATGTTCTTATCAAACAGTTTTATTAGAAGTGTTCAAGAGACAGGATGGGACCGAAACACTTCTATCCTGTGTCTTGTTTCAAAAAATGATTGGGATTGAACTTTTGTTCTTTGTCCCATCCTGTTAAAAATTGGGATGGGATCGAGACAAAAGTTGGATGCCCTACCATCTTAATAAATTAGATAATATAAAAAAAAGATATAGATAATAGCATTTATTAAAATTTTAAATTATATAATTTATTAAATTTAAAATCAAAACAATACAAGTGCATAAATCATAATAATTTAAAGTTAATTATTGAATTACATCAATCAATACTATAAAATGTATAACACATTATGATACCAATTATAAGTGATCTCTATACTATAAGAGTAATAACAATAAGTAAGTCGGGTACAACATCAAATTATTATTTTTTTCTTCAATTGAAATATGTTAAGCTAGTTATTATTTTGAAAATAAATCAAGAAATACAAGATAAATAAAAGTTATTAAATAATAATAGATATAAGCATAAATTATATTAATATATTTAATATATTATAAAAAAAGATATTACATGTACTGCTTATTTTGTATCATTAAAATTATCAATATAAAATAAATTTAATTTTAAATAAAACTTTCACATATTGAAATTATAATTAATATAAATATAAATTATATTAATATATTTAATATATATTTTTAAAATAAAAATAATAAAAAATAATATGTATGTATATATATAATATTTAAGACGGGACATCTCGAAGGCAATCTTGTGTTCGATCCCATCCTGATCAATTGAGACAGGTACAAATTGAACACTTTTATGCTATGTTTGGATACATATGAATTTGAATTTAAATTTGAGCTAAATTCATTGTTTGGATAATTAAAAATGTATACATTTGAATTTGATCAAAATTTAAATTCAAATTCTTCCTTAATTTCTTTATAATTTAAAATCCTTTTTAAATTTCTATTATTTCAAATCCTAAATCAAGCTCTTTTGTACTTTGACTCATATAAGGCTTAATCAACTTGTTAACGGTATTTAGACTGAACTGCCAAAGTTTACAAAAACAAGCTGTCATCGTTGACAAGGATCAGATGGCTAACTTCTAACGGACCGAACCGACGGCCGCCACCGGGATTGGATGGTCGATTCCACCAACACTAAACCAACAATGACGAGCAAGACCTAACCGATGACAAGAATCAAACGACAAGATCCACTTAGATTGGACTGACGACAGGGATCAAACATGTCGATTTGGTCCCGATGAAAGTCGGCAATCCAATCCCCTTTGTCACCGTCGGTTCGATCCAAGTAAAAGTCAGTCATCCAGTCCCCATCATCGCTGACTGTCCAGTCCTGGTAGAAGTCAACCATCTGATCCTTATCATCACCATCAGTCTAGTCTCAATGAAAGTTGATCGTCCAATCTCAATCGTTGGCATTGGTCGGTCTCAATTGTCCTTGTTAGTTTGGTCCCAATGAAAGTCGGAGGTCTTATCCCGATCGTGATCAGTGCCACAATGCCAATTGAATTTGTTTGTCTAATCGTTGGCCATTCAAATTATCTAGTTTGACCAATCTTTCAAATTTTTTTTAAATTCAAATGTAAAATTTAAAATTTAAAATTTTTTATATCATTCAAACAAGGATTTAGAATCTATAAATTTTAAATGTAAGATTTTAAATATAAAATTTTAAATTTAAATTTTTAACTTAAATTTACCCATACAAACACAATCTTAAATTTTATATTTTGTTATGAATGAAACATTTTGGTAGCAAACTCTCGAACCTGTGCCGTGCGGTTTGAACCATTGCAGCGACCCACGGAGACAAGATAGCAAGCATTGCTATGATCAAAACATTTATTAATCTAGATTGGTTGCGTGGGTCTCTATGCATGCATAAAGCCAAGGCAGTACACTTGTTTTCTGAGTTTAGTATAATTACGTAGATTTTTTGTTATCTATTTTAATCATATATATATATATATATGTATTATAGTCTGATTTTATTTCTTTTAACTGAAATACCTTATATTAACCTATATATATATAAATATATGTGTTTGTGAAAATCTTTAAACGAAACTAGAGTGCAGCATAACATTTCATTTTAAGAGAAAGTTCCCCACATTTTGAGGTGATGATATCTGTAGTGTTCATAAAACTGATCTAAAATTCAGATAATTGATTTGTAATCTATGGTTTATATTTATTATAAATTTATAATACTACATTTCATAACAGAAGCGAAATAACCATTCTTTTGGGGCCACCACCTTCATTTTCCCATCTCTCTGTTTTTCTCCATCTCCTTTCTCTCTCTTTCTGATTCCACCTTCTCCCCCACGCCTACAAAGCAAAGGTACATATTTGGTTGGGTGGTTCAGCATGAAATGAACCTGGTAAGCAGGTGGCGACTCTGCTGGTGTAGTTACAGAATTCTACGTAAGTGTTTGAATTCTGCATCATATTCAAACTGAAGAGAACTGAGAATATAAGTTGTAAAGCAATTTTCTCTGGGGTTTAGAACTTGATGGTGGATTACTGGATTTGATGTTGCAGACGTGTTCAGAGAACGGAGCAGGACCAGAAAGAGACGAGATTGATTTTGAGTTCTTGGGGAACAGAACAGGGGGCCGTACTTGATTCAGACAAATGTGTATCAAAGTCGAATTGGTGGAACTACCACCACCTCATGTAAATTCCTCATCTACCACTTGTCTTGTTAGGACTTGAAGCATGAAAAACTTGGTTTGATGCGGAAAAATGTCTCATATCAAATATAATTGAGACGGAGGAGAAGTGTATAAATGGAAAAGACTCGTTAACTTAACACCTAATATTTTAGGTCAACATGTCATGCCATATCCATTTATGATTGTTGCAAATACTCTCAACGCTACCCAACTTCCCCAGAGGACTGTTCTCTTAGCCCATGGGATTGACAAGTAATCTTGTTGCTCGTGCTCAGTACGTAAATGTTTCATAAATACAAAGTGGGTTCATAATGAAAGCATTTATCGCTATTGTAACAACGGCAAGATTTTGCTTCTCCCTAGCACAAGAGACAAAAACGGTTTTATTATGATTGATTGTCCTGAATCAATATCCGATTCAGTTATGTGCAAAATCAATACCAGATCTTGCGGATACAATGGATCACTTGATGGCTATAAATACAGAACTCTGTTTTAAGAGCTGAAGAACAGGGGAATTCCAGGAAACCGACGATGGCTTCATCTGCAACATGGGGTTTGCTTTTCATGGCCCTGGTGTGGCATGGAAGCACAGGAACAGTAATTAAGCAAGGAAATGACGTGCCTTGCGTGGCGTGCAGCCAAGCGATGAGCACGATGGTGCCGTGTTTTGAGTTTCTGGAAGGTGGAGGTTCCGGCGAGCCGTCACCGAGGTGCTGCCTCGCTGGCATGCAACTGAGTGCCATGTGCAGTTCAGCTGAGACACGAAAGGCAGTGTGTTATTGTTTCAGAGACGCCAAGTTTCAGCCTCCAATCCTTGCCCAGAGGGTTGAACAGCTCCGTCAAGCTTGCGTCAAGGACCTTCCTCCCATCCCCGCCGATCCCTCCCAGGACTGTTCCTACTAAGGTCATTTAATTTAATCAAAGCAGTTCTGATTTTCTGTATTATTTGGGTTTGAAAAATGGACTTTCGTAACTTCGTTATTTGCAGGTTTCTAGGATGGTGAGAATTGAGAAGGATCAAGTGAAGCAGAAACATACTGAAACTGAAGGAGGGTTTTTAGGACTTAACAATAGTGAATCCTCATCGGCAATCTGCCAGTCTTTCTCGGTATCTTCTGTGTATGTATGTATGGATTCGACATAAATAAAAATGTCCAATAATCAATTATCTTTTCTCCTTTGACCAGCGTCCAATAATCTTTTCGGCATGCTCAGTGATCAAGTTTTTGATGAATTCACACATAGATCGTTCACCAACCAACCAAATGCAAATACAAATATTACTCTTTAAATATTTGGTATTCCTAACAAGATATAGATGTCAAATTACACATGTTTTCTAAGTTTAGTATAGGTATAAATTTTCTTATCTATTTCTCTAATATATTTAAATATAATTTATTTTTAAAAAAATGGTAAAAAATTTACTTCAAACTTAAACTAGAGACTCGTGTAGCAAAATATTTTATTTCAAGAGCTTTTGTCTATTATGAAAAGTATTGATCATCTGTATTGAATTTTATGAAAAATTCAGATATAATTTACTTGATCTTGCTGAAAAAATAGTGTTATGGTATAATAGTTCATGAAAGAGATGAAAAACCTATCTCATAGGAGCGCTTTTTCTTAAAACAAATGCATTTCGCATCATTTTTTGCCGAAGAGATAAACAGTGTATACATCAATTTTTCATGTTGATATAATACTACCCAAAAAACTTATCAGGTTCCATAGCTAATCCCCCCACCACCATTTCATTCCAAAGAACACACTCCCACGTATCATCGACATTTCCTTGTATTGAAGCCTAACTCTTTTGGCTCCCACATTGCCTTGGATATATATAGTTAACGCAGCATAAACAACGACCAGACGTCAGCACACGGATATCTTTCCAGATCCAGTAACCTTACCTGCTTTCTCAATTTATAATCAAACCACACTTTCCGGCTCGATTGAACGGGTATCAGATCAACACACAGCCAGCCAAGATGGATTAATAGAAAACATTTTATTATAAACCCGTATTAGCGGGGGACACTAGACATTTAAGAGTACGGAAATATAAACAAACTGATAGAAAACATCACACAAATTTATTTGAGGGGCCAACAAAGGACCCCGACACTTCAATTTCTTCAGAACACATAAACCACCACACAACAGAAAGGGACCAACAAAGGCAAAATCCGGCCAATGACGCTCAGTTTCCACCACGAAGGCGAAGCACGAGGTGAAGGGTGGACTCCTTCTGGATGTTGTAATCGGCAAGGGTCCTTCCGTCTTCGAGCTGCTTCCCAGCAAAGATAAGCCTCTGCTGGTCTGGTGGGATCCCCTCCTTGTCCTGAATCTTGGCCTTGACGTTGTCAATGGTGTCCGAACTCTCCACCTCCAAAGTGATGGTCTTGCCGGTCAAGGTCTTGACGAAAATCTGCATGCCTCCTCTGAGACGAAGGACAAGGTGGAGGGTCGATTCCTTCTGAATGTTGTAGTCTGCAAGTGTACGTCCGTCTTCCAGCTGCTTTCCAGCAAATATCAACCTCTGCTGGTCTGGGGGAATACCCTCCTTGTCTTGAATCTTAGCCTTAACGTTGTCGATGGTGTCTGAGCTCTCAACCTCGAGAGTGATGGTCTTCCCAGTCAGGGTTTTCACGAAAATCTGCATGCCACCACGGAGACGCAAGACAAGGTGGAGGGTAGACTCCTTCTGGATATTATAGTCGGCCAAGGTGCGGCCATCCTCGAGCTGCTTACCAGCGAAGATGAGTCTCTGCTGGTCTGGTGGGATACCCTCCTTGTCTTGGATTTTCGCCTTCACGTTGTCAATGGTGTCTGAGCTCTCCACCTCCAAGGTTATGGTCTTCCCTGTGAGGGTCTTGACGAAGATTTGCATGCCACCACGAAGACGGAGGACAAGGTGGAGGGTAGACTCCTTTTGAATGTTGTAATCGGCTAGGGTACGACCATCCTCAAGCTGCTTTCCGGCGAAGATCAGCCTCTGCTGGTCTGGGGGTATGCCCTCCTTATCTTGGATCTTGGCCTTGACATTATCAATGGTGTCGGAGCTCTCGACCTCAAGAGTGATGGTCTTGCCAGTGAGAGTCTTAACAAAGATTTGCATACCACCACGGAGACGGAGGACGAGGTGGAGGGTGGATTCCTTTTGGATGTTGTAGTCGGCAAGGGTCCGGCCGTCCTCAAGCTGCTTCCCGGCGAAGATCAGCCTCTGCTGGTCTGGGGGGATGCCCTCCTTGTCTTGGATCTTGGCCTTAACATTATCGATGGTGTCGGAGCTCTCGACCTCAAGAGTGATGGTCTTGCCGGTGAGAGTCTTTACAAAGATTTGCATCCCACCACGGAGACGGAGGACGAGGTGGAGGGTGGATTCCTTTTGGATGTTGTAGTCAGCAAGGGTACGACCGTCCTCGAGCTGCTTCCCCGCGAAGATCAGCCTCTGCTGGTCTGGGGGGATGCCCTCCTTGTCTTGGATCTTGGCCTTGACATTGTCGATGGTGTCAGAGCTCTCGACTTCGAGAGTGATGGTCTTGCCGGTGAGGGTCTTGACGAAGATTTGCATCTACATTATACAAAAACACAGATTAAACAGTGATAGCAAAATTCCAACAAGGCAAACAAGATTATGAATTGATCTAGATAAATCACTCGAAATCTTTCTTTTTTCAATGGGGGGAAACAAAAAATAAATCCGCAAGAGGTTATTAGCTTCAGGAACAGATCTGAATGTCTTTTTCAGCGGATAAAATATTTGAAGTCGGTCAGAGACAATCACAAAAGAACTCAAACAAGAAGCCGCCTCACGATGCGGTATCCAAAGCTACTTATGATTAATCAATCGAGGACTTTCAAATCGAAACAATAAACACAGATACCCAGCCTTTAGATCCGCGCGTCTTTTTCACGAATAAAACATGTGAACAAAAACAAAGGATTATCGGGAAATCCCTAAAAGTTCTTTTGGCATCAATCTGCTTACGCCGAAAGAACTCCTCGGTAAATCCGAATCAACCTTGATTCGGCTCATTAAAATATCTTTATATAAAAAGGAAAACAAACCATATCTAAACGATTCTTTGCAGATCCATAAGTAGGTCAAATAATTTGGAACAAAAAAAAAGGCAAAACGATACAGATCCAACACAAGCTGAACAAATACAAGATCATCCCTAACAGGCACAGGAATGTGAGGAAAAGAATCTAAATTAAATAGCCTATCATCAAGAACAAGAAAGGAAAACAAAGAAAGAAGGGAAAACGAAGAATACCTTGACAGAGTCTTGGAAGGCTTTTTTGGTAGAAGAAGCGTAGATGAAATTGAAATGCGAAAGAAGAAGGGGCAGGAGGCTCCTTTTATAACAAAAAGAGGTGAACGGCTTCGTTACGGCAACGTCGAAGCGTGACCATTGGGCCAATCATTTCCTAACGCGTGTCCCATGACGTGTCACAAGTGGCTACAGAGGCGGCAACGTTCGGAATATATTCATTGCATTCTCCGTCGGGTTACCGTGGTAACGACGTTATCTTTAGGAGGACAGAGGCTATTCTTTATCATTGGGCCCACAGGCGAGTGATATTTTACGGCAAATGGGCATTTTTTGGGCCCACGCTCCATTATTGGATGGCCCAGTGGTGGTTGTGTGAATGAACTCTTGATTTGTTGGTCGCTCCCCGGGCTTTTCTGACTTATGAATTAAAAAATTAAAATTTAATAATACATACACGGGTGAATTTAGGAGTACTGATTCTACTAACTACTGAGAAATAGTAGGATTTAAATATATGTAGATATATTGATTTCAGCAATATTAGTTCATAAAAATATTGTTAAGATCATTAATCGGATGTTCATTGTGAGGTGGACTCCTCATTCGCGCGTGAGATGATCATGTGGACAGGAATAAGTCATAAAAATAAATCTAACAATCAGCGAGATTGTGTGGATTTTCTTTCCTTCCTTTTTTTTTTAAAAAAAATCTTTTCTTTTTCTCTCCAACGACCCCTACATTGGATGGGAGATGATTACGTGGATAGGAACAAGTCACAATAATAAATCTAATTATTTGTCAGGTTCTGCTTCGTGCATGAACGGTTTCCAAATAATAATGGTGATAATACAAGATTCATTCAAGTTTTAATGATCTAGATACATAAAATCATTTTGCCCCCTCCTCAAACAAACTTTAATACAAATAACATTGGGGCTTGAAAGACCAAAACAATTAGCAAAAAATGTCAGGATATGGATTCTTTCCTCTTGCTTCTCATCCTCTTCCATTTTTTTCCCTTGCTAGCCATTACATTAAGATTTAAACTATTCAAATTTAATCTCTTATACAATTATTATTAAAATATTAAATTAATAAAAATATAAATAATAAAATTCAAATGACTAAAATTTAAAAACAACATTAAAAATGCAGTAAAAGTAAAATAAAGTAAAATATTTTGAAAGAGATCAAATCTGAATTATTTAAAATCTTGATTTGATGGTTTGAAATTGAGAAAAGGAGGGGAAGAGAATGGAAAGAAAGAGTAGAGAATCCTCTCCCAAAATAGAGTACCAAACGATAGGAAAGAAGATTCTCTCATCTTCCTTTCAATCCTCTTTCCCTCCTTTTTTTTTTTTAATTTCTAATCATTAGATTAAGATTTGATCTCTTTTACAATATTTTATTTTATTTTATTTTATTTTATTTTACTTTACTTTTATTGTACTTTTATTTTTTTTATTAAATTTTAGCAGTTTAAATTTTATTATTTATTTTTTTATAATTTAATATTTTAATAATAGTTTTATAGGAAATCAAATTGGAAAAATCTAAACCTTGATCTAATGGCTATAAAGGGCAAAGAAGGGAAGAGAGAATCCGTGTCCCAAATGACAGTGAACCTCCAAATAAAGGGGGAAAATTAAAATTCATTTTATTGTTCTAATTAATTATTAATTATAATTATTTTATAAGTTATAACTCCACAAAAATACATTGGTCATTGGGATACATAATTCAGTAAAACAGAGGCTACTCCTATTCAAGATCTTCAATTTAGACATTGTTAATTCAACCAACTCAAATTTAGATTATTAACAATATCAAATAATATAGTTTTAAATTATTTTGTTAGTGTAAGTCAATAACTCAATTCAATGCTATTCATGACCAAAAAGATGCCTAGACATTCAATAAGTTTAGATTAAATTAATAAAAAAGTAAACCAGTAACAGAATCGAGAAACTCATTAGGAAAAGTATCAACTAATACCGAACTTAAAATATTATAATCACGGAACCCCCCACCCCAACTCTAATCCACCCTTTTGTACTCCTTCCTTTAAAAAAAAAAAATTGTAAGAGGAATTGTCATATATGTCTCTTTTTTTTATAATCAAAATTATAAATTTTAAAAAATATTTATCACATGTTTCAAATTATCTCTCATAAAGCTTGTGCTTATCTCCACAAAATAAATTTATTTCATTAATTATAAGGATAACTTAATTTAATATTTTTAAATTTTAAGTATAATTATTACATTTAACTAATTTTTTTAAACTATGTGAATTATTTTTTTTTTATTTGAAAATGGAGTAATACGTTGAAGCATTGTGTTGTGCTATGGGTCAGGTATCAGTTGAAATTTCTGTCATCATTCTTTTTTTTTTTTTTAAACCCGTTGTCAATAACTTGTCTGGGTGGTGTAGTTGGTTATCACGCTAGTCTCACACACTAGAGGTCCCCGGTTCGAACCCGGGCTCAGACAAGATTATTTGTTTCGTTTTAGTTCACAGCTTTCCTTCTTTGGGCACCTACTTGAGGCAACGTTACCTTTTTGGCCAGTTGTCAACGTAACTTAATTAATATTTATTGAACCAACTTGTGGGGTTTGGTTATCTCACGCTTTGCTCATCTAGCGTGATTCTGGTGGGTGACACTCTTGTAGTCAACGTTGGTGGCTTACTTCAGGTGTACGTTTTCTTTTCTAAAGTGTCCGTTCATATTGTAGATAATTAGTGTAATCCAATTTAACCTTCCAACGTCATTTTGTTGATGGGATGTATCCTTGTCTAACTCTAAGAACAATTAAGTTATGAGAGAATGACAGTTAAGGTTTAAGAGAATCAATTAATTTAAAGTTAAATCCGTTTCAATTTTAGAGTTGATCTTTTAATAATAATAAGTTTAATAGTTATAAATATTTATAAGTTTGATTCCAAATGTTACAATTTAATTGTGATACATTTGTAACTTATTTTTTAAATTTTAACATGAAATATAAATATTCAATTTTAATGTTAAAAAATATTAACTCTATTATTTATTCTTTATTATTATTTCTTTATCAACAAAATAAATAGATCCTCCATTTATCCGTTACCTATTATTATTCTTCAACCTTTTCAAAATTTTAAAAACAAATTGAAATACATCATAACAAAATTGTAACATTGACAGCTAAACTTGTAAACCTTTGAAGCTATTAAACTTATTACCACTAAACGACCAAGAGATTTGTTGGTATTCTAAAATTGATTAGGATTTAATTTAAATTAATTGATCCCCTTAGAACTTACTCTCCTAGAAAAATTTAATTATATGACTTATAAAAAGAACTCAACAAAACTTCTCTATTTGCCCTATATATACAAACTAAAGAGGGTATTGTTTTTTCTTTCATCCTTAGTGTCAATTACTAAATACACTTTATGATGAGTGAAAGATAACTTTGCATAAGAATTTAAGTTAACAAATACAGGGGATAAAATGAAAAAAAAAAGTATATGCAGTAAGTTATTTATATTTTGAACTAAAATTAGCTAATGAAAAATGTTTATATTTTGGACCGCCATTCTTCCATAAGCTATCTAAATATACACTACTTTAGAAAAATAAAATTTAGTGAGAGACAATGCCATTTTTCCTCACAAAATTGCATTTTAGTAAGGGATTTCTCCCCTCGTTAAATTCATAACTAAAACCGGCTCGTTAAAATTAGCAAAAAATCATATTTTCCTCACTGATTAGCAAGGAATTTATTGACGAATTTAGTCCTTCACTAATTTTTAGCGAAGGCCATATCCCTCTCACTAATCGTTCATTAATGCTATTCAAAATTCAATAATTTTAACGAGTAATTAGTCTCTCACTAAATATATCTATATTTAAAAATAATAATACCACATTACCTACCATAAGTGCATCAACTTGTAACATATTGCTAATAATTTTGTACCTCATCAACCGCCATATCACCTACTATCTCGTGTTCCATCACCCACCATGCGTGTGACAACTCATGACACGCCATCATCTACCTCACACCATGTCACTTGCTTCTTACTATATCACATCTTTATTATGTTTATGTTAAGACTAAAACTTGAACCCTTGATCCCTTACTTTTCAAGCTTTATACTTTTCTCCTTTGCTAGTTGGGTCATTATATGATAAATTAAATATATATGTTATTAAATACACAAATATATTATAACAATAAAAACATATATTAAATTTTATTTTGAATTATTAGTTTGTTAAAAATATTTATATTTATTTAAATTATTCTTTATAGTATATTTTTAATAAAATATTATTTTATTAATGAAAAAGAACCTAAATAAAGAAAATATTAAATATCAAATAATTTTATAATAAATATTTTAGTTAATTTTTATTTTTAAATGAAAATAATTAAATATATAAATAAAAGTTATTGTCTA
The DNA here is from genome assembly GCF_029017545.1 of Prosopis cineraria. Taxonomy (NCBI): domain Eukaryota; kingdom Viridiplantae; phylum Streptophyta; class Magnoliopsida; order Fabales; family Fabaceae; genus Prosopis; species Prosopis cineraria. The sequence goes on along the minus strand of NW_026555345.1, from coordinate 5,221,393 downwards.
AAGTCAATTTTTTGTAGTAAGTAGTTAGGGATAAAATTCCTTACTAATTATCTTATTTTAAAAAGAGATTAGCAATCTCTCTCTAATTTTAAGTCGACCTACCAAATCAACATCTCTGGCTAATTTAGTATTTTAAAGAAGAATAGAAAATTTCTCGCTAAATTTCCCTATTAATTTATATTTTTTTAGTAATGAAACTTTCATGAATATCATGCATCCTTGACGGAATTTTTCATCGGGCTCAAACGGATATTTGCATCTAGCTTGCCATCCAATTATCCCAGCAAACATAGACAAAGAGTATGTTCCATGATATCCTGCATTCCTCTTCTCTTCTGCAACTCAGATAGATATGTGAACTTGATTCTAAGTTGCCATCATCCATACCAGTGTTTTCATCTTCTCTGGGATTGGATTTCAAATTTCTATCCATTACTTGCTGAGATAAAACAATTTGAAGTTTTGACTAAAAAATACTAACTGTAGACAGTTTATCCCATATGTGTTTTTATCCTTACCGGTCCCTCATCATCTCATTAGGAAAGCAGGTGCTAGTGACTATCTAATTACATGATTACGTGACCAAAATCCTCATTCTTTCTCTTTCCTAACTACCCAAAGTTAATTTGGACCGGAGGGAGTATGTTACAACTATACTTCTCCCTGTAGCAGATCCATTGCTCCTTCCCACCAGATAGTTTCTCTTCAATTTTCTCCAAATCGAACTAAA
>NW_026555345.1:5177732-5220563 GCF_029017545.1 Prosopis cineraria | reverse complement strand
TTTTCTAGTCCTGTGTCACTGACCTGAAATTTAATAAGACTATAAGTATATAAATTTTACTCAATCATATAAAAAGAGAAATTTTGGCCAAATTTGCTCAAAGTAATCTAGTAGATACTAACATTTTGTACTTTACTAGCTCTTCCTAAGTTTGTTAAAGTTAAATGGATCTACAAAGTTAAAATATTAAAATAATATTGCTAATAATCCACACTCTCTAAGCGTCTGGACTATGACAAGTGCGCAGAAGCAGCGCTAGTTAAAGCTCCATATATCAGTCATGGCTTCCAACTCCAATCAACCAATCAACATTTCACTCATAATAGCTTGTCCTGAGAGCCAAGTATATCAGCACAATTGTCCCAATGCTCGACCTATTAATTCCAGAAATTAAACACACACACAGAACAACAGAGAATTAACATTAATTAACGACTCAATTAATTAATATATGTAGCAATTAGTTAAGTGTGAGGAGTGTTGAAACTTACAAAATGGAAAAGAATGCAAGAACCATCCTGGGATCAAGGCCCAAATGAGAAGGGCGTTTGAAACTATTTCTACGAGCTATGCTTTTGGCTTCATTACCGGTGGCCGTCGTGACGACGGTGATATGGTGATGAACCCGTGGGCTGTCACAATAATCGCCGGACCCCACCACCGAAGGCCCGACCTTTCCGGCATGCCGGCCACACAACACCCTACGATGCGCAACATGCGTTTACATTATGATGACATGTAGTAATTCATTAAAAAGAAATACTCCAAACTGTTACCAAACTAATTCATGTATCTATCTCCATGGATGATCTTTATTTCAATGACAGACAGCTAAACTGTCCCCATAACTTGTATCATGACACATTCAAAGGTAGGTTCAAACTTGAACTTGAAGTGTCTGGTTCTTTTTTTTTTTTTATGTTTTTTTTTTTAATTTTTCAACTCCAAACTAACTAACCTTCAACCACCTGCCTGACCTCATGTTACGAGTTTCCTTCCTCCTCCTTGCTTCCAATTCACTCTTTATATCATTATCAATATAAAAGGGTACAACTATATATTATAAAAGTTTATGCAATTTATATATTTATATATATATAATATCAAGTTTCAAAAATTAAATATGCTATTCATAAAACATAAACCATGTAATTAATTAACTTTGCAACAAGCATACAAAGCAATTTATATTTCAGTTTGACTCAATATGTTTTTCTTTTTGACAAAGAGTCTGATACAAATTAGCCTATATTTGAAATTATAATTTTTTTATAATTTTAATTTTTTTTTCCATATATTAGTTACTTGAAATTTCAGCAACAACTCTAAGCATTTGTCATGTTGGTTCCTCTATACCTCTCACTTATTTTCTCATGTCTCACTCTTGTCTCTTACTAATCGGAGGATTGATAAAAGCTCACCAATGGCACACCACTTTTCTTAAATAGATAAAATTTAAAATATGTTAGCTTGGAATTCAAATATTGCAATATAGGAGTATGTATAGACATATAATTATTTAATTTAAAAGAAATTGTATAAAGGTACCTTTGGAGGAGGGGGAGCATGCAGCAGGTATCGCATCCCAATCACGGATCGCAGCAGCTGCGACATTAACCTTCTTGTCGCCCCACCCTTTCCTTGATACACTCCTCTGCACCTGATTTCATTTTCATTACTTAATCTCCAATTTTACTTTTATTTAATTTTATCTTCACATTATTAATAAACACATGGCTCTTATTTAAGATTTTAATTCCATCATCATGCTCTGTAATCTCTGCGTGCGAGTGGCTTTGAAAAATTAAACTTTAAAGGTATACCGAAGCTTCAAGTTCGCAGTAATAAATGCTAATAATAGAATAGATGAGGTTTGCCTCACTGTAACAGAACAGATTTCAGTTTCAATATCTGCCACAAACCAATTTTTTAAAATCAATGGCAGAACATAAAGACCCTGTTTGGCTTCTGGGAAAAAACAAACAGAAAGAACTCACCGTGATTCTCGAGTTTGAGTTACTGTCTTTGTTGATGTTGGCTGGAGAAAAGGCTTCCATTTCTATCACGAAACTGTCTGATTTCTGTTGTGTTTCCTTGTTTGACTCCATTTTTGCTTCTGATCCAGACCCAGAATTCATGTTCTGGAAAACAAATCCCAGAAAATTGAATAAGAAGAAGAATCAGAAGAAGAAGCTAAACCAGAAAGGGCGATTCTTACCAACTCTGGAATTGCAGCTGATTTAAAAAGAGGATGATGAATCTTGAGAGACTTTAGAGCCAATTCTTGTTGCGTGCCGAATTGGGCGGAGACTATCTACCACCTGATTAGACCCCCGAAAAGTCAAGACACGGTGAAATTAAACATAGGAATAAACAAACAGCAAATCAAACCCAAACATGACTCAGTGAATAGAAGTCTGGAAAATAACAAAACTGAAATGGCCTTACAGATGGCTTCGCTGGTGAAGAGGAAAATAAGGAAGCTAGAGAAGGAGGGAGAGAAGCATCATCATGTGAGGTTTAACAAAGAAACAAAAAGTTGTGCTGCACAAGATTGGAAGTTTCAGAGGCTTATGCCTACTCCCTTTATATGTTTTTTTTTTTTTTTAAGATATCTTTCCGGCTCTGTGCTCAACAAAATCCAGCTATTTAATCACCTTAACTCTCTCTCTCTCTCTCTCTCTCTCTCTCTCTCTCTCTATATATATATATATATATATTATATAACGTAGGAACTAGGAAGTTTGAAGATTATGTTTTTGTAATTACAAGTATTACTATTCATCACTTAGAAACATTTAAATTATAAATTTTATAAATATATAGATATAGATATGATTTTTCTTAAGATATGTTCATAGCCATGTAATCTAGAATCCAGCTATTATAACTACTATCCCCGGTCCTGATTATAAAACAAAAATTAATTAACTTCAGGGTTCTTAAAATATGGTAGTTAATATCCTTAAATATGACAAAAAAATTGTGTGACTTTCAATTTTATCCTTCAATCGAATTAATGACAAAAGTGTATCGAGAAATTAAAATTTTACCAACAATTTGGTGCAATAAATTGGGGGCAATATTAAAAAAATAGATTAATTACTACTACATCTTTATTCTATATTTATGATTGAATAGAGTTTTAAAATTTTAACCTATAATTAGAAAGGAAGGGATTGGATTGCTTCATATATAGATTATGGGTCATACATTGCAGAGATTTTCTCATGATAAATAATAAATTATCCCTTCTTAAAGCTTAAATTGTGTGGATATAACCTTTTTGACTTTTAAAAAGATACCCCTAAATGTTTTTATATATATATTTAGGGAAATAGCTCCTTTGCCATAAATTTCAATTTGTCAATTATCAGTTATTTTACTAAATAATGTAATATAATAAGGGGTTTATTTGCATATGATTTTAATTAAGATCCACACGTAACTCAGTTTGAGAGGCTTATCAGTAAATAAAATGTTTAAGATTTTTTTGTTACTAACATATTTATGCTTTCGCCGAATGGCCAGTGGAATATACGATGGAACAACTGATAACAAGGGATTTTGCACATAAACTTGAAAGTTTAGAGGAATTATTTGTCAAGTTTTGACAAATAAATGGGTTATTTTGTAGTATTTGTACCTTCGGCTAGATTCGCGACAATTTTATATAATATAATTATTTTTATATAACAAGTCTTATAATTTATAGCTGGTCAACAAAAATAAAAAAAATATTGATATGGATACGACTAATATAGCCTTCTCCTTCAATTGTTAAAACGAAAATGCATGGTAAAAAAATAAAAATATTTTAGTTACTCATAAATCATAACACAAATTAGTCTTTCCAACTAGGATTTTTTTTCCCATATGGTATAGGTTTGATTCCTTTCAATTTAGGGATTTTTATTAAAGAATCACCAATTATAAAATTATTTTATTGAATTTTTTTCTATTGAACATTTTTTTCTCATAGAATATGCTAGGAAATATGTGTAATAAATAAATACCTTAAATGATCCACATATACATATAGAGGACGGTGGCATCTATTAATGGATGATGTGGCTAGCTCTCATCGGTGGCTGGCGGAAAAAAAGATGCAGCCAACTATTATCCTGAGATTCATTGAATCCAAGTTTATTTTTCACTTTTAAAGTGAAAAAAATGAGTAAAGAAAAAAAGATAAAGGAAAAATTGAAAAAGAAAATAAAGAAGCTGCCCTAACTTTCATCATGTATTGAGTTTATTAGAGAGTTTCCTTCATTTTATTTGGGATTAAATTGCATTTTCTTTCATATGCTTTTCTTTAATGTGCATTAGGTACGCTATAATAATAAGTAAAACATTTTTTTTAAACCATTTTGCATATGAGCAAAAATTTCCTTCTATTAACAATTCATTAAGTATACTGTTTTTTAACTAATGTGACATGTTTTTTGTGCTAATTTATTTTTAAATTTTTTTTATAAAATATTGAGCACTTTGAAGTTTCTTTTTTTTTTTTTTTAAGGAATGCTAAGCAATCTATCCTAATAAATGAGACACTTTTTTTCCTATTTTTTTTTCCAAAAGGGCTAAAAAGTCTCCTCCATCAATAATATATTAGTGACTCATTAATGGAAGGAGATTTTTGTTTGTTTGAAAAATGATTTAGGAAAAAAGATATTTTATTTATTAGTACATGATGCTTGGTGTTTCTTGAAGGAAAATATAAAGAGAAAAATAAAATTTAACCCTTTTATTAATCTAACTATTCGTTGTCAAAAAGAAGGAGGAAACAAGTGTGTGTATTTCTATTAAATAATTTATCAATTTTATAAAAGATTAAACTATCCTAATCTCTTTTTTATGAATAAAATATCTAATCTTCCTGAAATACTACTTACAAAGAACTGAAAACTAAAATATCAGATTTATCCTGAACGACTTTTTTATATTTATTTTGTTATAATATTTAATATATTTATTTATTTACTTAACATGTTGTAAATAAGAATAATATATAATTAACCTTTAAATTTTATTTTCCATGCGTTTTAGCCAAAATATTTATTTTCCATAGCAATTCCCAAAGAGCGTCGAAACTTGGCTACTAGCATTTAATTTAGATTACATTTTCTCTTGCTCAATAAGTTCTTGCTGATGGTTCAAGATTTTTCTTTTTTCATTTATATAGATCTATCTATAAAATAATTCAAAAATTCTCCATTAGATGAATGTTTGTTTGTAGAATGTTGATAATGTATACTCCCTCTATTTAAAAATAAAATATATTTTTAACTGAATCTCACTCTAAATAAAATAGTTATCTACTTTTAAACTAATCTTATTTTTTTATATTTATTTTTATTAAACACTCTATAATAAATATAGTCATTATTAATATGAGTACTTTAAAAAAATAATAATTACGTTTCAAAAGATTAAAAATAAAAATGCTTTACATGTTTAACATCCAACTCCTAAAAAAATACCTTTAATGGAGGGAGTATAAAAAAGATACCATATATCTTGGCCAACTTATGTACTAGATTCTAAAAAGATAAGCTTAAAAGAATTCAATAATTAATGATATTATCAATCCAAAAATTTTACTGCTCTTTGAAATAAAATTTAAATTTGTTTGTAAAAGTGAAAAAATAAGGTGTTGTCTCCTCATATTTTAGGTGATTTTTAAGTTTGTCCCCCTCGTATGTGTGTCCCTAGATTTGTTGCTGGATGTTATATAAAACTAGAATTCATCCCTGAACAATGCACAGAAAAGATTTTATCATACATGATGTAAAATATTATAATTTTGAAAACATTAACCTATTGCGTATTACTACAATACTTTTTTTAAGTTGTTAAGTAGAATCTTCAACATTAGTCTATTGCATATTTCCTGTCATATTTATTTAATATTAGTTACTTATATATTATTTTAGGATGATTATATCATTTATTTAAAGCATGCAAATGCAATTATATAATAACTTTGTATATTTTAATGTACAAGAGAACATACCAAAGAAATATGTATCTCTTTTAATAAATGAAAAAAGCCTTAGTTAAAAATTTTAATGGTGGGAAAATAAAATGGAACAATTTAAATTTCAATGGGCTTTTATTTTATTTATAAAAAAAGACATTAGATATTTAAGAAAATAAAATTTAGATCTTATTGATGAGAATTTCATCCATGTGATACCATCTTGTTGAGATGCACCAAACTATTATTGTATTAAAGTTTATATTATGAAAAAAAATGAAAAGAAAAAAGAAAAAGAGGGGAGAGATTTAACCAAATGATGATAATTATACGGTAAAAAGTGCATAGCTCTATATAATGAATGGGGAACATTGATTTTCTACTTAGTTTGAGAAAAGTAGAGGAAGGAAGGATAGATTTTAGTTTGATTTTAAAATATTGGCAAATAGAATTATAACATTTTAATAGAGAGCAAATAAAAGAGAAAAATAAAAAAAATCAATTAAAAACTTTCAACCATATTTCTCAATTTGTTAACACTAAACTCATCAAAGTATAAACAATATATTAAAACAATGCTAAAAACTTTAGATAACACTTGTCATTCTTTTTAATCTGTCAACTACATGCACATTAAAAAAAAAATATTAGCAGCAACTTACTATTCAAAATTTATCATCCCTCGCAAATTAAAAACATAATAAACAACTTATTTATTTAATAATTTTTTTATTTTGATACATGCTAAAATTATAAATAATACCATATTTTATTCTATAATCTTTCACCTCGTTCAATTTAAAAATTAATCTAAATAATAATGCAAAAAAAAAATTTAGTAACTTACTGTTCATGAGAATTAAAAAATTTAACATGTTATAACTCATAATTTATTACCCCATGTATAATGCATTGTTATAAGTCATGTGAAAAAATTTAAAATTTAAACTGTAAAATAAAAAGATAAATTAAAAATATAATAATTTCATAAAATTCAAAAAAATAAAAATGTTAAAATAATTTTTTATCTCATTAATTTTTTAATAATCTATGATTAAAAATATTTTTAAAAATATATGTTTTTGAAAACAATAAAAATATTAAGTGTAATAGATGTGCAACTATTTTAACAACATAATATAACTCAGAATTTATTAATTCATATATAATGTGTAATTATAAGTCATTTAAAAATATGTAAAATAAAAAGATAAATTAAAAAATTTAAGAATTTCATAAATTCAAAAAAATAAAATCTGAAATAAAAATATTAAAAACAATATTTTATATTGTTAATTTTTAATAAATATATTTTAATAAATTATTATTAAAAATTATTAAAAAATATATTATATTGTTAACTTTTTAATAATTTATTATTAAAAATATTTTAAAAATAATTTTTTTAAAAAATAAAAATATTAAATAAAATCGCTTTTATTGTATGTCTATAGTAAAAAGATTGTTTACTGTACATGCACAGTAAAAAAGCGATTACCGCATGATAGGCATGGCATGAGCTCGGGGGCAACACGGGTAATGCACTGTTCATTGATGATCCCAAATTTCTATGGACAAAGATAATGTAATTTTCCGTAAACGATAATTGTCTCATCTATTTAAAAACTTAAATTAATCCTTAATAGATACTTTCTTTATTTCACAAGTTAATTAATTCCATCATTATTTAATTGAACTAAATTCCAGATATATTTTTTTAAAATTACTGCTGCAACTCTAATTTAGTGTCTTCTTTAAAATATGCAAAGCATTCATTCCCATCAGTAAAGACTCTATAATTAAATAAAAAGAGGTTTAATTCCGGCTAAAAACAACCAAAGAATATATATCACCAATAAACACAAAATTACGAACTTTTTTTCTTGTAAAGATGCAAACAGTACATACTGATACATATAATTCGTGGAATTACTCAATAGGCAATTGAAAGCGACATAATGGGCAAGTATGACCAGTTTTTAGCCATTTTACAATGCAATTATTGTGAAAAATATGGTCACAAGGCAATGCTGAAGCATCAACACCATCGTCGCCGCCGCCATCATCATCAAAATTTTCCAAGCAAATGCTACATTGGCTTGCCTTTGCTTCGTTGCTAGACATCTTCATCTTCTTCAGTGATGTTAGAGCCTTTTCTGTTGCCGGAACCATAAACAAGTGTTGCATGGATTGTTCTATGGCTTCATTGACTTGCCGTGACTCCACATCATCATCATCATCATCATCATCACTAATAACGTGTAAATTTTGATTATATTCAGCAAAAGTGGCAAGTTGCTGATGATAAGAAGATTCTTGAACGAATTGATGCTCTATAAAATGATCCGTTCTTGTTGAATAACGAATATAATCAATATCCATCGCATATTCGTCGTAAGGAAGTTGAAGATGAAAAAACATAGGTGCTAAGCCATGATCAGTGGGATCAACATGAACATGAAAATACACGATGAGAGGTATTAAGAGATGTTGAGCAGCTTCAATGGTGGTATGTTGGATTACTTCTTGGTAGTAAGATGTGATTTTAGATGCCAATGACTCGAAATCATTTTCAGAGAGATAGTTGGCTACGTTTGTACGGAGAAATCCTGGAACATCTCGAATTAGTTCTCCACAAGGCATCGTCAATGGAGATTCAAATACTTCAAAAGGTGTCATCTGAAGGAGTCCTGTGTTACGTGAAATCCCACGTTGAATCACAGTAAAGCTGATGTCAAATCTATCTTCCATCAAGTCTTCCGTGAGAAGAACGCAAGAATATGTCATGATGATCACAATTCAACGAGGACGATGCTTTGGTACGGTGCGATCGATGGAAATATTAAGTCTCTCTGTGAAAAGAAAGTAAAGATCAGATGATGAATTTATAATTAAGAACGGAAAAATCACCAGCATCTCAAAAGAGATTAGTCTCATGAATTCTATTCCTTATATTCATCATCAGTAAAGAATCACTGGTTAAAATAAGATTATTTTCAACGTTACGCAAAAGATTAGAGAGCTTACTTGACTTTGCTCGAATTCTCTATCGCCACAGTGTTTGTGTTTCAGGTACGGTGTGACTTGACCTCAATCCAACCTCTTATTTATAGAGTTTTCAAACTCAATTAAAATGATACAATATCTCTATAAGATATGTTTTGTATTATCTTCTTTTTAAAATTCTAAATCTTTGTAAAAATTAACGAATTTTAGTTATTTAGAAATAATTTATTTATTCTATACATTATCTCTAACGATTTTTATTATCTTAGGTTTAAATAACAGCCCAATTTAACAAATATTAATTATTTAAAAATAATTCATTATATCTATCTTAAATTTAAAAATATAAATTTTTAGTTTGAACTTTGAAGTCTGAAGCTACAATTTATAATTATCACTTCATTTTCTGGAAATTCAATATTTATATAGCCTTCTTTTTTGCTAAACAAAAATACATGGTAGCAAGATCCTCGCGAAGGAGAAGATTGCAATCAGGAATTTCTTCCTCTCTCTCTCTTTTTTTTCAATTTAAAAATGTCTTCGTTTATTCCCAATTTTTCCCTTCAATTTAAGAATTGATTTATCAATTTTTTTTCTGATTGTAATACTTTTTAATTATGGAAATTGTTTGTATTAACCACTTTTAAGTAGAGTGAATTGGAAGAAAATATATTATTGTAATTAATAATACCTTGGGAAATTAAATATATTGGTAAATTTAAAAATTAAGAGTATAATCCAGTGATATTCCTTCCGCTTTCATAAAATTATTAAGATATTCTTTATATTTTTAAAATCTAGACCTTTGTTTTACCATTGGGAGTATTTCGTTAAATATTTTAAAATACTAATTTTTTTATTTTAATCATGTCAAAAAATTATAATTTTTAATTGTTATTTATAATTAAATTGTTTACTCCAAGAAATTTAAATAATTAAGTATCTAAATATTTAATTTGATATTTAAATTTATTATATTAGAATTAATGAAATATTAAAAAATAAACAGAAATTATATATATTAATTTAAATATGTGTTTGAATATTACTTTAATAAACCTATGTATTTAATTTCTTTAAAATATTATTAAATAAAAAATTTCACATTACTATTTTTTTAAAATATGAACAAAAAATTTAAAAAATATACTTGAACGAATTTTAGACATTTGTGTTTTAAAAGAGGTATTTTGGTTTAACATATATAACTTAATGGTTATCTAGCCGCTAGGTTGATGAAAGTGAAATCTCAAAATAAAATGAAAATTTGTATTATATGACTATTAATTTTAGGAGAAATTCATATAGATTTTAAAAATAAAAAATATCTATAATTGAAATAAGATAAAAGGATCACTGTTTCAAAAAAATAAAAGAATTAGTGTTTTTTTATATAAGCAAATTACTCCTTAAACTTTAGATTCAATAGTATTATAGACCTTGAACTTGTTTATTGTATAAAATATTTCTTTAATTTTTAAAAATATTATAATCTAACCTTTTTTATTAACAAAAATTAACTCTCGTCATTAGTTGATTAAAAAAAATCAGAAAAAATACATCAAAAATTATAAAAATGATCCAACAATTACAAAAAATACCTCAAATATTATAGAAAAGGGGCAAAAAAATTTATTTTTATGATTTTTGTGGTCCTTTTTCATAATTTTTTTGATCTTTTTTTGTCATTTTCTGTTGTTAATTATAAGGGCTAAATTGTATTGTTTTAAAATTTTAAAAATAATTTTCACAATAAATAAAATTAAGGTTTATAATATTTTTAAACCTAAAGTTTAGAGAATAATTTACAGATATAACCCCCTCCCCAAAATCACCCCTCTAGTTGGAATATAGAGTCAAGAGACGCGGTAAGAAGCAAAAATATTCCACGGGTGAAAAAAAAATTACAGAACCAATTTCAAAGATGAAAAGGCATAAGCAAAGAATTTAGAATTTTCTAAAATTTCTTTTTTGAATACTATTTCTAGTTTTATTTTGAAATTTCAAATCCATTTCAACACCAATCTAAGCTTTTATACCCACCGTTGAGCTTGTTCTTTTATTTGTTGTTTTTCCCCAACTCTTGACGCATCACAAAATCGGATTAGAATTTAAAGGTAGGGGTGCCTTTTTCTATTTCACTTCTATCTCTTGATTTTGATAATAAGTATTAACTAAAACAAAACATTTTAATAAGAAAAGGGCCCAGACAAGTTCAATTATTCACAATCAATAGATAACCAGGCAAGCGGTGACAAATTGTATCTTATATTTATATTTTACATTTTTGGAAAATTAATTATATAGAGCAAAAAATGGAAGTACTTAGATTGAATTTATAATACCATTTTACTGACATTCATGCTTGATTGTACTAAGAGCAAAAAAGAGAGAGAGAGAGAGAGACATCTCAACTAAAGTGACAATTTTTTCAAGTATAAATAGTACGCTGCTAATATCAAAAAATTGTCACATATACAATGATCGAAATTTGAGTTCCAATCACTTATTTTTAGTGATAAGAACCATACACAAGTGGCGGTTCCCCCCCCCCCCCTTTAAATGAGATTTTTATGAGTTGGACTTTATTGATGGGCTGAAGGCCAATGGGCCTTGGAAGCAGCGATAAGAACCATATACAAGTAACTTGTAAAATACGAACATGAAATGGAAGATTACAAACTAAAGTTAATTTAATTAATAAGAATTTAATTCATAATTCATAAATTTATAAAATCAAATTTCATTATCAATATAAAAATTTTGTCAATAAATAATCTATTAATATATCTATAAATGTTATTTGAACTTAAAGGTATGTCTTAACCCGGCAAGTTATAGGAATTAACTTAACTGAATTTTTCTTCAAACAAAAAAAAAAAAAGAAATCTAAAAGATCTAAAAAATCAATGGTAATACTAATAATAAATAATAACAAATGCCCTATTCATGGAGGATTCGTATATACTTTACCTCGCAAACATGGTACGAAACCTTTATGCCTTATTCCATACCACTTTTATTTTATTTTATTTTATTTTATTGTTTATAAATCTATAGCTAAGCAATATGCATTCTCATATTTATACTGACATGCATCCAAACACACACCGAAACACACAGATATTACACACACACACACACACTAATAGCCATTTGAAAGATCAATTCATTACTTGCATCACAAATATTGTATGAAGTCACAATTAATAAACTAGTGCCGCAAGATTAGTTAACTATTGCTGCCTAGCTGTTGGCGGACCCATGTATAGCTGTGAGTTATAGTAAATTTAAATATCTTTTTGCTAATGTTTATGTTCTTTTTGTACTTTTACAAATTACTTATTTCTTTTACTTATTTTTCGGGCAATTTCAATTCAATTTTCGTGTGATGTGGACAATTTTATATATTTTTTTATAAGATAAATGAGCAAATTATCTTTTAAACTTTAAGTCAAGTAACACCATAAATACTAAATTTATTTATTAAGTAAATTGTTTTTTCAACTTTTAAAAATGGTACAATCTACTCTTATCAATAACAAAAGTTAACTTTAAACGCAGTTGATCAAAAAATAATAGAAAATAATTTCAAAAATTATAAAACTTTTGGGATTTACGGTTTAGACTGTTAATTGACTAGAAAATAATTTAAATTTTTTTTTATAATTTTTATTGATGGTAGAGGGTTAGATTGTATGATTTTTAAAAATTAAAAGGAATAATTTATTCAATAAATGAGTTCAAAGTTTATGGTGTTACTGTACTTAAAATTTAGAGGTAATTTATTCGTTCACTTTTTTTTTTTATATAATCTACATGCAATCTTTATTTAAGTACACGAGATTGATATGAGTTTGAAAATATTATTTACTTTTGTAGAGTGGTAAATATATTATTAGTGAATTATAAGATTAAATTTTTAATGATTAGGATTTTATATTTTGCAAAATTATTATTAAGATGTGAAACTATAAAAAATAAATCAATTTAAACAGTAAAAGTTTGTTTTAAACAGTTTAGAACCGTAATTAAAAAATAAAAAATTATTTTATAAAGTATTAAATCCTAACCATTTAAAATTTTTTTTAACTGGGTTTTAAGAGAGTAAAAATTTTTATTCATTGTGCCGAATGGACAAATTTGATTGCCATGTTTGATGTGTCTCAGCATTCTTATAAGGATATCATTGAACTTGCTAGATTTTTGTTGAACATAGGGAAGGAACTGTTTCTCTAAATTTTATGCATAGGGAAACTGCTGTGATCATACTCTAGCCAGGAATGATCTTGACGGGGCAAGCATGTGTTTTTTAGCCTTTGATATGAAATGATAAGATCTCGTTGTGTGTGCTCATTAATTTTTTTTAAATCAAGGGAAAATGATATTTAAGACTCTCAATAAAATATACCACAATAAAGGTCTATAAGTTTGCATTTGATATTATCTTATAATTTATAAGTTAAAGTTCAGTTTTTAACAATAATATATATATATATATATATATTTGTAAGGCAATATTCGATATAAAATTGATGAAAAATTATTGTAATAAATTGTTTTGAGATAGCCATAAATGTCATTATTTCTTTTATTAATGTCACTCCCTTTTCATTCAAAAGAAAAGATTGGCCATAAGATACTTTTAATTTTCTCAATGAAATCAAGAAAATGCGGTTGAATTATTAACTAGGTTTGAAAATATAATAAATTTATAATTTTACCCTTATTCAGATAAAATTTTTTAAATTATATTACATTTTTTATAATTAATAAATTTAAATAGAGATAACTGAAAAATATAATTAATATTTTATTAAGTGACTTATATTAGGTATCAAAAATTTTTTTAAAAGACACTTTATAACAGGGTAGGGAGGTTGTAAATTATTATCAGTCTTGACCAAAAAGCTAGATGGATTTAGACATTTAGTAATTACTTACTTATCTTTTCTGTCTTTACAATTACAAGTCCGAGTTTGTGGATTTGTGCAACTTTTGGATGCCAAAAAGTTGTCTTCGATTTATTTTTTGAAAAAAAGAATTAAAAGTTATTTTATCTTTTAAGTTTATTCAAATGGTATCCTAAATTTAATTTAATTATGAATATATTTTGTCTTTTAATATTAAAGATACCTTTTTTCATTACTTAAATAGTAACTGATCATATTTTTAGTGAGCTCACACTGCATTTGTAAATATTTTTTATTATAAAATATTGAGTTAAAAATTATTTTTACCCCTTAACTTTATATCTAAAAATCAGTAAATATTTTAAACTTAAATATTTTATAATAAAAAATATTAAAAATATAATATAAGGTTCACTAAATAGGATAATAAAAGAGAGAATATTTTCATAATTTACCTATAGGTAAGCTTAAAATGTTAGTAGATCTTTGAGTAAAGTTGCAGGGGAAAAAATACAAACGAAAAAAATACTTGTCTCCTCAATGCCTGCAGCTCATTATCGCACACAAACTCCGAATCAACAACAAAGCTTATTCTTTTCTTCCAGCTTCAAACATCCACAAAGTTCTCAGCTTCCTTTTCACTCTCCTCCGCCACCTTCTTCTTCTTCTTCTTCTTCAGTCTTCACAACATAAATATCATCTTCCACCAGATGCTTCTGTTCCAATTCCGCATTACATCTGCTACTTCCAACCTTCCCGACGCTCCTCGCCCGAAGGTACAATGCACGGCGACAACACCCACGTACCCATCCACCACTCCCAGACCCCCACCGACCAATCCAAACCCATCCGCCGCCACCACACCGCCCGCTACTATGTGCAGCGCGTCCACGACAGTCTCAGCACGCGCATCTCCAAAGTCCTTTGCGGCATCTTCTTAAGCCTTCTTGCCATTGTAGGTCTTATCGCCTTCATCTTATGGCTCAGCCTACGCCCGCACCGACCCAGATTCCATATCCACGATTTCTCTGTTCCGGGTCTGGGTCAAGAATCCGGGTTCCAGAACGCCGAGATAAAGTTCTTCGTCACGGCCCGAAACTCCAACCAACATATGGTTATTAACTACGAGGCCATGGACGGGACGGTATATTACAGGGATCAGAATATCGGAACGACGCCGTTGCTGTTCCCGTTTTCTCAGGAGCCGAAGAATACGACGGAGGTGCACGGCGTATTGACTGGAGCAACGTTAACGGTGTCCAGCCAGCGTTGGGCGGAGTTCCTGAACGACAGGGCTCAAGGGAGTGTGGTGTTCCGTGTGGAGTTGACGTGCACGATTAAGTTTAAAATACACACGTGGCAAAGTAAGAGCCATCAGATGCACGCAAATTGTGATGTGGGTGTGGGCCCCGACGGTAGCATATTGAATGCGTACATAGATAAGAGATGTCCCGTCTACTTCTCTTGACACGTTCATGTGAGAGCATTTTCTTTTCTTTTCTTTTCTGTGAATTTTATATTTGGGTTTTCAATTTATTTGTAACTTTGTATGGATTTGAATTTTCAGTTCATTACTCATTAGTCTGTTGTATGATATTTGTTATAACTTATATGTCTTCACATATTGACTGAAATTTGACTGTATAATTACATAATGAAAGTGTTTAATTATCATCCGATGGTCGTGAAATATGATCAAGTCTGTTATTAATGCTATCCCTATTTTTTCTATGACTTGCTTTAAGTTCCCTAAACGAACTTGTATGGAATTGAACAGTTTAGTAGCAAACTTTTTTTGGGGGCAGTCTAGTGTTCATAAGAGTATTCATTGGAAATCTTGGGATAGACTATGTGCCCCAAAAGGTGAAGGTGGCTTGGGTTTTAGGGATTTTTTGAACTTTAATGATGCCCTACTCGCTTAAACAGCTTGGCGTCTATTGAGTAATCCCAATCATTTATGGGCTCAAGTCTTGAAATCGGTTTATTTTCCAAATAGCTCCTTTCTAGAGGCTAGTCGTGTTCCTAAAGCCTCATGGGCCTGGAGCAGTATTCTCACAGGTCGTGACTTCCTCTTAAAGGACTTATGCATACAGCTTGGTAATGGCAGAGATATTTGTGCTTGGACTGATCCATGGGTTCTAGGTTTACCTGAGTGCAAGGTTATTAAGAAGGAAAATGCTGTTGTAGACAAGACCCTCAAAGTGGCAGACCTAATTTCTAACGGTGCATGGAATCTGAATCATATTAACCATTTAATGACTGATAAATCCTCAGATTGCATCAAAAAATTGCATATACCATACACTCCTATATCGGATACCATAGTCTGGACCGGTTCTAAAACTGGGAATTATCTTCCTAAGCTTGGTTACAGATTGGAGTACTCAAGAGCCTACATTCCTCTCATCACCAATCCATCCACCTCTTCTAACTTCCCTAGCACCCTTTGGAAATCTATTTGGCATCTTTATATTCAACCTAAAATAAAACATTTCCTATGGCGTGCCCTTACTCGTTCTTTAGCCACTAGAGATGCTCTTTACTCCAGAAAATGTGCCTCTGACCCCCTGTGTCCTATCTGCAAGGTTGCTCCTGAAACTATAAAACACATGCTGTTGCTGTGTGAATGGGCCAAAAAAGTCTGGTATGGTTCTGCTCTGACTATCATTATTAACCCCCATGCAATTTCTTCCTTTGAGTTCTGGTGTTCAAAATTTTTTTTGGAAGAGCATCTTATGAAGGATTATGATAAAGCTTATATAGCTTGTCTCTGCTGGAATATTTGGAAAACCAGGTCTGCCTCAGTTTTCAGTGCTGGTGCAATTGATTCTTATAAGGTTCTACAGGCTACTCAAGCTGCAGTGCAAGAATTCTAGACCCTCAAGACAAAAGATACAGTATTGCATCCTACTCCCGCTGTAACTAATTCTAGATGGTCGCCCCCTGCACAAGATATCATAAAAATTAATTGTGATGGAGCTTTCTCCTCAGCCTCAGGTAAAGCTGCAATCGGCATCATCTGCAAATCCCACTCTGGAGATTTTCTTAAAGGCTGGAGTGAACATGTTCATGCTGATCCAAGCTTCATGACAGAATTATTAGCGTTTTCCAAGGCTATAAATATTGCTGATAACTTACCCGATTGTCATGTTATGGTGGAATTGGATTGTTTGGAATTGTTTAATGCGATTACAAGTCTTAATGCTTCAAGCTGTGCCTGGCCTTACCATGGGATTCTTATTGATTTTTTTGCTGCCTTAGGATCTCAGCCCTCTCTCTCTTTCTCGTTTGTGAAACGAGATGGAAATATTGTGGCCGACTGGATGGCTGCCTCCTCTTTAAAGGGTGTGATCTCAAGCGGTTGGCTTCTCCATCCCCCACTCCCTCTAATCAATATCATGCAACGAGATTCTTTGGCATATGGTGAGGAAATTCAGCAATTTGTGCACAATCAGGACAGAGAAGGCATTGGCTGATTGACTTTCTTTATTTTGTCTTGTTTAGGTCTTTGCCATGCTTTGGCTTATGACTTTTTATGCTTTCTTGTCTTGTTTTGTCCTCTGTCAGACTCGTTTTGTTTCCTAATGAATGAATATCCTCTTTGGTCAAAAAAATTATCACCCGATGGTCCTTATCATTTGCTAAATTTGCTTTTGGTTACATTCATTTGCTCAAAGTTTGAATATTATTCTATATTACCAGTGGCTAGATTGACAAGATAGCGGATAGTCTAACAGATTTTTTTTTTAAAATATGTTTACCTATATTATTGATATATGATTTTTAACGCTAAAGATATTATAAGGTCCAAAGTAAATAAATAGGTACAACAAAACATTACCTATCAAAGGACATAATAAAAAAGAATTATCGTGCACATTTAGTGAGTACTTGCCTAAGTTGAGTTTATGTTACTAAATCCTGTGTTTTAAGGTCTGTACATTTTTATTATTTTAAATTTTTTTAAAAATAAAATAAGTTGACATATATGAATTCAAAGGAAAAATTATGTCATTCAATATTTCAAAAGACTGGGATTCTTTAGAGCTTTAATACAAATTAAAGGCACAAGTCTGTACACACATAATTTACAGTGATTTTCTTAAAACTATATTTGGTTGAATGGGAGGGAGAGGGAAAAAGATAAGAGGGACTTTGATGGAAGGAGATCAGAGGGAAGGGAAAATGAAGAGTCCCTTCAAATCCCCCCAACTTAGTGGGAAATGATGGAGAAGAAAGATTAATTAAAATTTTAAAAAATTACAAATAGATCAAATGAAGTAAATTTATTTACAAATAAATTTTATAAAATTTAAAAACCACAATTAAATTTCTTGAATCCTAAGTGTAATTTGAAATTGAAACTAAAAAGATAATAACGCTTCTATTAAAATATATACATTACATCAATTAAATAATTTATAACTACTTTATCAATATTTTACAACTATAACTTTAACTTTTTACAATTGTAATTTTATATATTTAATAATTAAATTGATCAATTTAATTATTAAATATGTGAAATTACAGTTATAAAAAGTTGTAGTTATAGATATAAATTACTGATAAAGTAGTTATAAATAATTAATATTAAATTTTATTAATAACACATGAATGTTTAACTATTAAATATGTAAAATTACTGTTATAAAAAATTAAAATTATACTTGCAAATTACTATGAAATCATTGTAAAGTAACTATTTGATTGATATAATATATATTTAACAGGGATATTATTATTTTGTAATCTAATTTTAAATTATACTCAAACCTTAAAAGTTTTGATTGTGATTTTTAAATTTTACAGAATTTATTAATAAATAAGCCTGTTTTACAAGACTTTTATACGATTTTTTTTAAAACTTATTCTATCCCTGCTCCATTATATCATTGCCAAGTAAGAAGAGGAGAAATGGAGAATCCTACCTTCCATTTTCTCAACCAACGAGAGGAGGGAAAAATTTCAATTCCCTTCCCTCCAATTAATCAAAGCATAAGAAATCCACATTTGATGGGACTTACTGGAATGCACTTATCAGTTCGAAGTTTAAACCTAACTTTCAATCTTTGGGCGTGTTCTGTGAAGTCAATGAAACAAAAAGATAGAAATCCCAAACATACGTCCTATGAGAAATAAAGAAAGCAATAAAACCTACAGTACAACCTATCAAAGAGCCACAAAAACACCCCATTGATAGCCTCTTTGTCCTTTGAAGCAGTATATTGAACATAGAAGTCATCATCATCATCGTCAATATATGGAGAGCCTCCATGTACTGTGATATGAAAGCACCGATTTGGTGGAATTTTGAAGCCCCTCCATTCTTTCCGTTCAGACTATACCTTCTTCCCGTTCTTCATTCCTTTCTCTCATTGTCTGGTCGTCTTCATTTTTCAAGTTTGCTGCTCAAACTCTCCCTACCTCCATGTTCTTCTTCACCTTCTCCATATCATGGATGAGAACTCCCCTTTTGCTTTTTGGTTTTGGCAGGGAGAGAAAACTCTTGGTTTCCCTGTTCCTAAAGTGTGAGGAGGTTTCGTCAGGTTAATAGGAACAGGCGACGATGTAGAGTCAGGTTGATCGATTTTAAAGAGGAACCGTCTATGATGTGACTTTAAGCCAGGATGCCATGGTGTAGAGGGAAATAAAAGAGGGACGAAGAAACCAAACAGAAGCATATTGAATATGGATGATTGGTGAGTTGTTCTGCCTTATAAACAATTTGTAAAAATTTTTGTTCATAACTTCATCTTGCTTTAGGAACAAGCGAGAAAGCAATGCCAATTAAGGAGATCTATTATTTTGACTCTTTGAACTATTAACTGTACCTATTGAGGTTTAGGTTTCTTCAAGAACATTATCTTTTATCTATATTCTAGAACAAGTGAATGGCTTAAATTTTGTCTTCCTTGATGGGGTCATTATTTCAATTGTGGCTCTGCTTGGTTTGTTTAGTAAACAAAAGTTTGGTGCCAGTAAGTGGCTTTCCTATTTTCTCCTAATTTTACTATTAAGTGTTGGTTTTTCTAGCTCAGACTTGAAAGGATGCGTTTGTTCTAATTTCTCCTGCTAGTCCCAGCCATCTTTTTTCTCTCCATACACAATTTTCCCATCCAAATTGCTACCCATGATTCTCCAAACACTTACTACAACTGCTCAAGCAATGATACTCTCCCAATAGTGCCTGCGAATACAATGTTAAGACTCTATTTGATTGGCTCTCCTCTAATGGGTCTACAAGTGCCAGATTCTACAACACCACAGTTGCCGGTAAAAAGACTGATGATACTGTCTACGGCATTTTTCACTGTCACCCACGCATTAGCATAAAGACATGTCAAGAGTGTGTGATGGAAGCAGCCAAGTTAATATTTAACACTGTGTCTAATAGCAAAAGAAGCTATAGTTTGGCATAATGTATGCTTTGTGCACTACTCCAATAGGTATTTCTTTTCTACAATAGAATGAAGTCCTAAAATCTCCTTCATGAATGATAAGGGCTACAAGGGCCAGGTTGGCCACTTCCATAATATACTTTGGGATATGATGGATGACTTGAGAAATAGGGCGCCCAGGGCTTCTGACAGATTGGTCTACAAGTCAGTGAACATCACTGATGACCAAAACCTATATGGCTCAGCTTGGTGTGTGCCATATCTATCTTCTGAGAACTGCAGGTGGTGTCTCAGCGATGCCATTGCCGAAATTCCAACCTTCTGTTGTAGAGGGAAAACTGGGGGAAGAGTTATCTATCCCAGTTGTGGTGTCAGATATGAATTATATCCATTCCTCAATACATCAACCTGGGACGCAGAGCAAACACCAGCTCATTCTCCGACCTCAACTCTAGCAGGTTTTGCATTTCAGTCATCATTTACTGCTTTTATATACTATAATGATCCTTAAACGACCATATAGAACATAGGAGGGATAACATAAAGTCAAAAGTATCAGATTAAATAGATAATGCTATTCCATGTCAACTCAAATATCTGCAGGACTACTATCTGACAACAAAGTTACTGCTATTCCTTCTGCAAGAAATCAATTACTTCAATGAAATGAGACTTGAAGTTGCAAAAGCCTCTGTCCATCTAGACGCATGACATAAAAATAACATTCTAAACATAATTTGGATTGAAGGAAACGAACATAAATGAGAGGTAAAAGAATGACATTCTCATTTGCAAGATTTATAGAGAGGATAGGGGCAACCAGAGAAAGCAATCCCTAAATAAAGAAAAGGTGGCATTATTCTTTTCCTACTATGTATCACATGGCGGAAGGTAGCTTTCCAATTTTTTTAATAGAAATAACAAGAAACTGGAAACGACACGTAAATTGTCTATATAAACATCATGCACATTACAGTATTGTCTATATAAATTAAATATATTACTTCTTTAATGCTCTATTTTCTTCTTTTTTATCATTCAAGAGACTAATAGCTCAAAGGTTGATGTTACCATCAATTAATATTCTAGATATTTCTTGTATTGCTGCAAAATTATAATATAATAATTTTCATTACTACATAATTGAAAGAAGCTACTGATATTCATGCAGGAAATAGAAAACAGAAGATACTGACTATGATCGCGGTTCTTATTTCAATTGTTATTTTCATAGCACTTTTATCTTTGGGCTGCTTCTGTTTCCTACGAAGAAGACAAAGAAAAACTCAAAAGGATATTCTCAGAGAAAGCTGTAATGAATGGGGAAAAGCTATTTTACTTCAATATTTTCTAGCTTAGAGAAGCATTTACACATTAGCCAAATATCTTACAGAATTTAAATATGTTTTGTATAGTTGAGAAAGACATTACAACTTTAGATGTTCCAATGCTATTTGATTTAGCCAAAATTGAAGCTGCAACTAAGAGGTTCTCTAAAGAAAACAAAATAGGCAAAGGCAGATTTGGGGAAGTTTATAAGGTGAATATATTAGTAACATGTCTCCACCAAATTAGTTGCCACCACCAGATCAGTTGCCAAGTCAGATGTATGAAGATATTTCACGTGTGCAGGGTGAAGCAAGCGTCTTACGAAGAAGCAATCGCCCAAGGAAGGTCACGTGGAAAGTAAGAGAGAATGCACATGCATGAGTTAGTTATATGTATCAGTGAAGGGATTCGGGAGGGGTGTGGATTTTATGATTTTAGTTATCTCTCCTTTCTGTTAACCTCTCTCTCTAGTCTCTCTCTCTGATGTATTTCCACTTCTTGCTGTCTTTCTGTGACTGAACTTACTTTTGTCAATAATACTTGCGCTATTTATTGCTCACCATTTCATTGTTATTAGTTGCTGTTGTTGAGAACGTGACAGTAAGGTGTTTTTATTGAGAGACGCAACACTGAAATGGCTGAAAATACAAGGATGAAGGAATTGTTAGGGGATATTAGAGGGTTGCATGAAGATATGCAGAGCGTGTGCGAGATGATTGACCAGATAGGTGAGGTGAACGATTCTAGGCTCGATCGTCTTAAGGCTACGGTCGGGGACCTTCTTCGAGCGTCAGATCCAAAAATCAGCAAATTGGAAAATGCCATGGAAGTACTTATTCGAGCTTTGAACCCGAAGCTGGATAAGTTAGAGACACGGCTGGATGCTCTTACCCATATGGTTGAATCCTTGACCTTAGCTCATAACATCGAAGGGCACTCAAATAGTTCTGGAAGTTTTGGGTCTTCCTTACATGGAAATCAGTAATGGCAAGTAAAGGTTGATTTTCCCAGATTTGATGGAACTGATCCCCATAGTTGGATTTTTCGAGCAGAGTAGTTTTTTTCCTTTTACCAAATGTCATCTCCCCAATGGGTGATTCTTGCTTCGGTGCATATGGACAGAGTGGCTGTGTTATGGATGCAGATGATGTTGAAGTCAAATTACATTATGACTTGGGAGAGTTTAAAGCTCTCATTTTTGTCCTACTCAATTTGAGCACCCAAGAGCTCAATTGTTCAGGTTGACTTAGAGCGATTCGTTTAATTCATATCATCAATAATTCATGACACTCGCTAACAGAACAAAAGGGGTATTGGAGGACGCATTGTTGGATTGTTTCGTTAGTGGTTTAAAGACTGATCTGAAGAGGGAAGTTATTGCCCGCTGTCTAGAGAATTTGTTGAAAGCGGTAAGTTTAGCACGCCTATTAAACGATCATATTCATCAATACCCACACCATCTAAGTTCAAAGGAAGTAACAGTAGCTTCAGCCACACAGCACCTTTAGCCATAAAACCAATCACGAGTATGCCTTCTATAATAAGCACAACTCCTACTCCAGCAAAGAACACGTGGGCTCCATTATTGCCTACCCTAAACACCAAACCGTTAGCCTTTATTCGTTGAATCACTCTAGCGGAGATGCAGATTTGACGTGAAAAGGGCCTGTGTTATAATTGTGATGAGAAGTTTTCACCCTCTCATAAATGTACTAACCGACAATTTATGTGGATACAGAATGAGGGAGAAGAGGTTGAGGGTGACTTATTCCAAGTCCAATAACTGAACCTACAAAGCTTGTTGAGACGGCAACTTTTCATCACATTTCCCTCCAAGCCTATAACGGTATTGCGGGTAATACCACAATCTGATTCTCTGGACATGTGAACGAAATAGCAGTGCAAGTTTTGTTGGACGGAGGTAGCTTTGATAGCTATGTCCGTCCCTGGCCGGTGGCACACTTAAACTTACTTGTGGAATCTATTCGACCCATGTGTATCCTTGTGGGCAATGATCAGATGATGAGTAGGTTGGGCTTGGTTCGGTCTTTATCACTCCAAATTTGTGGCCATACAATTGTGCTTCCTGCTTATGTTGTTGAAATTACAGGCCCTGATATTGTGATTGGGTCCAAATGACTAGCCACATTGGGGCCACATATTGCAGACTACAGCTAGGCATCCATTAAATTTTTGACTGATAGGGTTTTTGTCACTTTACAAGGTCAAAAGCAGGCCAAATGCTCCTTAGTTCAATTTAATCAATTTCACAGGCTTCAAGGTACACGAGCTGTGAACGAGGTTTATTTCCTCTAGCTTATTTCAACTGAGGACCAGTGGGCCAAAGAAGCTACGCCGCCGAAGATGGCTCAAATATTGGAAAAATACCAATCGGTATTTGACATTCCACATGAGCTTCCTCCAAAACGTGATTGTGATCACCAAATTATGTTGAAGCCTGGAATTAAACCTGTGAGAGTTTGGCCTTATTGATATCCTTACGACCAAAAAAATGAGATCGAGCGCATGGTTAACGAGCTCTTTCGGGATGGGTTTATACAACCTAGCACCAGTCCTTTCTCTGCTCCTGTGATTCTTGTAAAAAAGAAAGATGGTTCCTGGCATCTATGTGTGGACTATCGAGCTTTCAATGAAGTTACAGTGAAAGATTCTTTTCCTATGCCAATAGTTGATAAGCTCTTAGATGAATTGTGAGGATCGGTCTATTTTTCAAAATTAGACTTACGTGCAAGATACCATCAGGTCTGAATACACCCTGACGATCAAGAAAAGACTACTTTCAAAACCCACCAAGGCCTTTATGAATGGCTTGTAATGTCTTTTGGCCTGACTAATGCCCTTACAACATTTCAAGCTTTGATGAATTCTGTATTTAAATCATTCCTACGTAAATTTGTGCTAATCTTTTTTGATGACATCCTCACTTATAGTTCAGATTAGGCACAACATCTAGAACATGTGGAATGTGTGTTGCAACATATGGTAACCCATCGACTGTATGCAAAAAAATCCAAGTGCACGTTCAGGCGTAACCAGGTTGACTACCTTGGCCATATAGTTACTACTAGAGGGGTTTCAATGGATCCAACTAAGATTACATCGGTGCAGGCACGGCCCCCTCCTCACAATGTTACTTAGTTACGTGGTTTTCTAGGGCTCACCGGCTATTATTGGCGATTTATTCACATGTATGCTTAGATTGTGAGTCCTCTTACCAAATTACTTTAAAAGGATGGTTTTCTCTGGTCATTTGAGGTTGAGCGTGCTTTTCTGCAACTAAAACAAGCACTAATAAAAGCTCCAGTATTAGCGCTTCTAGACTTTTCACTTTCATTTGTAGTTGAAACAGATGCTTCTGGGTGTGCGATTGGTATGGTGCTAAGTCAAAATGGGCATCCTATTGCAACTCAAAGCAACTTTCCACAAGGATGCAAGCTCATTCAGCTTATGTACATGAGTTGTTTGCTATCACCTAAGCTGTGGCAAAGTTTAGACACTATCTTTTTGGTCATGCTTTTATCATCCGCACAGATCAGGAAAGTTTGAAACACTTAGATCATCAAGTCCTCCAAACACCCGAACAAGAGCTCTACCTATCCAAGCTACTGGGGTATAGGTTTACTATAGAATATCGCCCTGGTAAAACTAATCTAGCAGCGGATGCACTTTCCAAGGTGTCTTATATGGCCATTTAGGAAGTACAAGTTCCTCTATTTGATGACATTGTACAGGCTATAAAGGACTCACCTCGATTGCAATATTTATATATGAACGTCATTAATGATCCCCTGTCTTTGCCTAATTTTCGAGTGTGTGATGGCATTCTCTATTTTCAAGACTGAGTGGTGGTACCACATGAAGATTCTAATTTGATTAACCGTATTTTGCAAGAATTTCATTGCTCTATCATTGGGGGTCACATTGGGTCATTACATACTTTCCAGCGCTTAGCTTCCAATTTGTATTGGCCATCGATGCAAAAAGATACTCAACTTTTTGTCAAACAGTGTCTTACTTGTCAACGTGATAAGGCAGCTCAAACATCTGCTGCAAGGCTCCTTTATCTATTATCAATTCCTACCCAAGTGTGGGATTTTATCACCATGGATTTTATTACATCTCTTCCTTTAGTACGTCAATATTTGATTGTGATGGTGGTCATTGACAGACTTTCAAAGTACGCCCACTTCATTCCTTTAAAAGGTTCATATACAAGCCACCAAGTTGCAGAAGCTTTCCTTCACCATGTCATTCGGTTGCATGGTATGCCACGGACCATAGTTTCAGATAGGGATCGGGTGTTCACAAGCTCATTCTGGCGCTCTCTTTGTGCATTGCAAGGCATTAAACTCAATATGAGCTCTACTTATCACCCTGAAATTGACGGACAATTTGAGACTGTTAATCGTTGTCTTGAAATGTATCTCAGGTGCTATGTTCATGATTGTCCACGATGATGGTTGGAGTTTTTGCCATGGGCCGAGTATAGTTACAAAAGTCCTTTTACTCTGCTATCGGTATGATGCCTTTTAAAGCTCTTTCTGGTCGAGATCTACCCCTGTTGATCCGTGGCTATTCAAGGGCAGATACCCTACTTGATGTCCATACTCAACTACGTGATCGTGATCAGATACTGTCTCTCCTCAAATAAAATCTCAATTATGTGCAAGCTCGTATGAAAAAATTTGTAGATCGCCATCGACGAGCTGAGGAGTTTCATGAAGGTGATAAAGTTTTTGTTAAGTTACAGTCCTACTCATCAGTAGAGCTTCGCAGTCATTAAAAGTTGGGCTTTAAGTTCTTTGGTCCTTTTAAAGTCCTACGTGTTGGTCCTATTGCATATCGGTTGGACCTTCCTTCTCACGCTCGAATCCATTCCGTTTTTCATGTGTTACCTCTAAAACACTATCACGGAGCTTCGGGGGAGTCTTATCTGCCTTTGCCTCTTACCACTAGTGAAGAGGGTCCTGTTCTCGCTCCTCTCGAGGTGCTAGATACTCGCTCTGTCTGGCGAGGTAACCAGTGGATTTAGCAGGTTCGAGTTCGTTGGGATGCTGTTGACCCAATGTGAGAGGATGTCTCTACTTTTTGTAGAGATTTCTCCACTTTCAACCTTGAGGATAAGGTCGTTGCCACATATGAGGGCATTGACACGTCTCTACCAAATCAGTTGCCACCACCAGATTAGTTGCCAAGTCAGTTATATGAAGATATTTCATGTGGGCAAGGTGAAGCAAGCATCTTACGAAGGGATTGCAAGGAAGGTCACGTGAAAAGTGAGAGAGAATGCATATGTATGAGTTAGTTATATGTATCAGTGAAGGGATTCAAGAGGGGTGTGGATTATGTGATTTCAGTTATCTCTCCTTTCTATTAACCTCTCTCTCTAGTCTCTCTCTGATGTATTTCCACTTCTTGTTGTCTTTCTGTGACTGAACTTACTTCTGTCAATAATACTTGTGCTGTTTATTGCTCACCATTTCATTATTATTAGTTGTTGCTGTTGAGAACGTGACAGTTAGTAATACCAGATTAGGAGAGAATGTGCAATTTCTGTCCACTTGTTTATGATGTTGACTAAATCTAGATGTTTTTCAGGGTATTCTTTCAAATGGACAAGAGATAGCTGTGAAGAGGCTTGCAGGCCTTCTGGGCAAGGTGTACAAGAATTCAAAGATGAGGTTCTTGTTATAGCCAAGCTTCTTCAACACAGAAATTTAGTAAGATTATTAGGATTTTGCTTGGAAAAGGAAGAAACGATACTCATTTATGAATATGTGCCTGATAAGAGCCTTGATTATTTTTTATCTGGTATGGCATTTCCAATCAATAAGTTCTATGAATTTTGTTCTTATTGAAACCAAGTAATTAATGGATCAAGATCTCTGACTTATATTGTAGATCCCCATAAACAACGACAATTATCCTAGTCTAAGCGTTACAAGATTATTGAGGGCATTGCTAAAGGAGTCCTTTATCTCCACGAGGATTCTTGCCTCAAAATTATACATCGAGATCTCAAATCCAGCAATATTATATTAAATGATAAAATGAATCTAAAAATTTTTGATTTTGGTATGGCAAGAGTTGTTATAGCAGATTAAACTGAGGAAAATACTTGTACAATTGTTGGGACATAGTAGATGGAAACGCAGTGCATTGCAATGCGATTAGTGAACGGCGAAGGACCCATCACACACCCCTGTGCTTTGAAATATGGGCCTTTGTTATTCTTCAAGTTGGTCTGATTGATTTAGTCAAAGTATTGATTCAATGTTTAATGGTTAGTTTATGATCAAGTTAATCATAAATTCACAATGTATTTTCCAGTCTTTTTGGATTAACTGAACAGTCTGATCTTTTTTATTTGTTTTTTTTTAACATTGGTTTATACCTGAGTTAAAATTAGACCTTAAGTGCCCCAGACAAAATCTACACAAATACACACACACACACACTGATATTGATGAAGATTAGGCTGAAAAACGAAGGAAAACAATGAAAAAACCGCACAAAATCAGGCCGCGCCATATATTGGGATCACGACAACTTTTATAAAGTGCCAAAGAAGACAACCCTTCATCTGATAGCTGTGTGAGAATAATTTGTCTCAAGGAAAAAAAAAAAAAAAATCTTTTC
This sequence comes from Prosopis cineraria, assembly GCF_029017545.1. Lineage (NCBI taxonomy): Eukaryota > Viridiplantae > Streptophyta > Magnoliopsida > Fabales > Fabaceae > Prosopis > Prosopis cineraria. The sequence continues at coordinate 5,192,274 of NW_026555345.1, read as the reverse complement.
CAAAGACTCCTTGAAGACCAACAAAAGCAACATCTTCAATTCTGACATTATTGCAACCTTCTGCAGACTTTTTCTGGCTTAGAAGTCTTCTTTTTTTCTGAAAATAATAGTTACTCGAATCGTAATTTTTCTTTTTGGTCTTTTGATGCTTATCTTGTAATTTAAACTTTTTTGGTGTGAATATATTTTTCTTTTTTTTTTTAAAAAAACTAAATAGTAAATGCATTAAAGTTCTACTAAAATTGTAAATTACTATTAGATAGTTGTTAATTATTGATACTTGATTGTTAACTGAACAATTAATCCCACTAATAATTGTCCAATTGTAATTGACAATTTTAGAATAATAAATTGACAACGTCAAGAAAGATATAAGACATAAAAGTAATTTTATAATTTCATGAAACTCTAATGTATTTTGCTACATTCATTTGGAATCTATATTATGGATTGTCTTTTTGGATATGATTTTGAAGTAAGCAATCCAGTTTCTTCCCCTTCTGACCACTATTGGTAGACTTTCCCAGGCCTTTAATAATGATTTCGTTCTTAAAATTGCAAATCAATTTCTAAACGTTAATTCTTGATTTCATTGCTTGCTAGATAACTTTGACTACAGTAGGAAGGTACAAGATTGAACAATATAGATGAGGGAGAATAACAAAGAGCTCTTAAAAGAATCAATTAATTTAAATTAGATTTTAAGTGTTAAATTTTAAGAATTTGCAACTTAATCTCTCAATTTTATAACTTCATTGTGATGAATTTGTAATTTGTATTTCAAATTTTAACAAAAAAATATTTTTTTTGATTCTTCAATCATATCAAAATCTAGAAAATAAATTGCAAATTCATCATAATGCAGTTGTAAAATTAAAAGATTATGTTACAAATTTTGAAATTTAATATTTGGAACCTAAATTAAATTAATTGATCATTTTGAGATTTTTTTATTATTTTCCTTGTAGATTATAGAATGTTGAAAGCACCCAAACACTTAAAAACAAGGGTGCCATTTTCTTTAATGTCTTTTAAATGATTAAATGTGATTCCAAGTCATCCTTTTCTTCTGCATTCTTTGTTCCAGCAAAAATATTAAAGTTAATGACATATACACTGTTATTAATATTAAAATTGATAGACAGTACATTGATGATTCATGCCATGTTGCTTCCCGCTATTCTGGCGAACTTGGTATTGAATTCGAAGCAATAGGCGTTTTCTATATCATTATAAATGTACAAGTAAACTGTCTTTGCTTGTCAGGGATGGTCATTGTTTAATTCTAATGTTTTTCAATTTACCTCTGATTGGAGGTTATGGTCATGGTCAACAAAACAATTCATTTCTTCTCTGAAGAGCTTAATTCCTTCGCCGTTCCAGTACAAACAAAAATTCAAACTAATTAGTAATAATTAATACTAAATAATCCAACTCAACTCTGGTAAACAGTGCATCCGCTTCCTGTTTGAATCATTCCCACCGTTCTTGATGCTGCAAGTGCAAGAAAGCCACTTTTAATGTGAAACACTGCCTCAATCATATTTCTCTATCCGTAAATCTTATCATTCAACAGATTTCCTTGAGCTGTTAACCGGTACTACTCACAAGCAGAAATGGTTAATTCTCCGATGCTATTCCTTTTTCTCTGCACTATCTCTTTCCTCTCAGGCGTTTCCTTAGCTGACCCACCATATCAAAATTGTTCAACAAGCAGTAACTACACCAAAGGAAGCTCCTTTCAGAACAACCTCAACAACATCCTGGGTTCTCTGTCTTCCAATGCTTCAATCTCCAAATCTTACAATGTCTCATATGGAAGCGATCCAGACAGAGTGCATGCCTTCTTCATGTGCCTAGATTATGTTTCAAATCAAACATGCCAAGATTGCATAGCCTCGGCAGCACAAGACATTCTTAAACACTGTCCCAAAGCAGAAGAAGCAATTGTTTGGGAAGAGCAATGCCAGCTCCGATATTCCAACAAGGACTTCCTCGGCAAAGTGGATGTCACAGGAAAAATGGGGTTTGATAATAAGCTGGATATTTCAGAACCAGAGAAGTTTGAGCCTGTGGTGAATGGGTTGTTGTATAGTCTTACTGACAAGGTATCTTTCAATGTTTCTTCTAATTTGTATGCTATTGGAGAGGCACCCTTTGAAGAGAAAACAATATATGGATTAGTTCAGTGCACCAGAGATTTATCAGCTAGTGATTGTAATGTATGCCTTAAAAGTGCGATTAGTCATCTACCTATTTGTTGCTATTCCTCAATCGGAGCTAGAGTTCTAAGTCGTAGTTGCTACTTGAGATTTGAGCTATACGAATTTTATAATGGTGCACTTGATCCGAATGATTCATCAACAAAAACTAGCAAAAGTAAGCATTTCTGTTTCAAGTAACTTCGATCAATTAGACTGCATCGAGTTATAATTCCCAATCTGTTGAAGATTGACTTCTCTTATTAAATGATCACTTATGCAGGTACAACAAGCAAGGCAGGGATGATTGCTGGAATTATAACAGCCACTGGTTTGGGAATAGTGATTTTCAGTTGCTGCCTTTACTTCTTTACAAAGAAGAGAACTCAGAAAAGTATGTAAGATCGTAAGCTGAGCTAACATAAGGTCAATTCATGTTTCTGAGTTTTTCTTTTTTTCTTTTCTTTTTTTGCTTAACTTCTTGGGTTCTCGTGTTTAGGTAAGGGTGGAGTAGACAGTCATGTGATCGATCTTCATAGCTTTGGGGAGAAAGGTCAATCAGTGTTCCAAAATCACCAGAATTTTCTTGGAAGAAATGACAAAATATCTGAGAATTTGCCTTATTTTGATCTTGAAACTCTGTGTGCTGCTACCAAAAACTTTTCCGATTCAAATAAGCTTGGTCAAGGCGGCTTTGGCTCCGTTTACAAGGTGATTGAATCTGAAGCTTAAACTCAAGAAAGATTAATCAAATTTTCTTGCATATTCATTAGAGACAAACATAAGGTCTGTGGTTTTTGTAGGGCGTATTAAGTGATGGCCAGGAAGTAGCAATCAAGAGGCTTTCAACAGGGTCTGAACAGGGCTCAGATGAATTCATAAACGAGGTTCTGCTGATACTGAAACTTCAACACAAGAATTTAGTGAGGCTTCTAGGATTTTGTTTAGATGGAGAAGAAATGCTTCTTGTTTATGAATTTTTGCCTAATGGCAGCCTTGATGCTGTCCTTTTCAGTGAGTTCTTTTCCTTCACCTTTCAAACCAATAAGATAATAGAATATTCATAGTTTTATCCACTTTAGAATGGTGCAGCATTTGATATTAGTCATTATTTGTGGACAGATACAAGGCAACAAGCACAACTAAGCTGGATTAAACGTGTTGATATAATATATGGAATAGCAAGAGGGATTCTCTATCTTCATGAAGATTCTCGACTAAAGATAATTCACAGAGATTTAAAAGCAAGTAATATATTGTTGGACTATGACATGAACCCAAAAATTTCAGACTTTGGAATGGCAAGAATATTTGCTGGAGCTGAAGGTGAAGCTAATACAGCTACCATTGTTGGTACATAGTGAGTACTTAGGTTCTAGTATAATATTTTTATATTTTGAAAATATTTTCTTGCTTGGCAACTAGTTTATGACTTTTGTACCTTCAAATTTTTAGTGGATACATGGCTCCAGAATATGCTATGGAAGGATTATATTCTATAAAATCAGACGTATTTGGTTTTGGAGTGTTATTGCTTGAAATTATTAGTGGGAGACGCAACGCAGGTTTCTATTACTCTAAATTTGCTCCTAGCCTTCTGGCATATGTAAGTATTAGAAAATAAAGTTATCCATGAGACTTTATCATTTTAAACTTTTGGGCAGAAGACCAGTTTCTCTCTCTGAAACTTATGTATGGCCATTGATTGATTAACTTGAAGAATCATTCATCATGCAGGCATGGCACCTGTGGAATGAGGGAAATGCACTGGAGTTGATGGATCCTCTACTAGCTGATTCATGCCCTGAAGATCAGTTTCTAAAATACATGCATGTTGGATTACTATGTGTTCAAGCAGATGCATATGACAGACCAACCATGTCTTCTGTTGTTTTAATGTTGAAAAGTCAATCACCAACTCTTGGTCAGCCCCAAAGGCCACCCTTCTGTGTGGGAAAAATCATTAGTAATGATCATAATGTGCCAGAAAATGAACATTGCTCAGTCAATAACTTAGCAGCTTCTGATACACTTCCCCAGTGAATAATAGATTTGAAAACTTCCAGTCTAGTTTTCCCCTTTTATTTTGTAATATTGTAGTTAGATGGTATTCAGTCAAAGGCTGGCCATTCAAGTTGTAACTGATTTACATTTTTCCGTTTAACGTATAAACTAGGCTAAATAGTTGTCGTTGTCACTGTTGACTTGTAAAAATGTATATAACTAATTTGTGGACCCACTGGTGCATAAGTTTTATTTTTATTTCTGCATCCATCAGATGGGTTTGAATTAATTGATAAAATTCTGTTGTGCACGAGGTAAATGAACAAGTGAGACAATTTTATCAGGAGGGAGAAGAAACCAGGTTGGCACTCTGGATATCTGTGACTATTGTATATATTCTCTAAACTTCTATTCAAAAAATTAATCTGTTTGAGCATTAGTCAGACTGTAGCAGTTGTTGAATTTTGATTCCAAATGACTAGTCATGCCGGAGCATATGAGCAGAACCAATACCAAAATTCTCTAAATTTGTTGATAAGTATAAAGAAAATTTCCTGCAAGGCAGAAGGATGGTAAACGGTAATTATCTTGGAAGAATCTGTGATCAAGCATCATTGTCAAAAATTTTGATTTCTGCAGTTTGACTTTAGGATGGTAAATTCTTGCAATGAATGTCATAGGCTTGCCATAGCAAAAATTTTTCGAGAAAGATCAAGTAATTCATTCTAACAAGCAAGATTCATAATGCAATGACTTTTTCCTTCAGGTTTGGGCATGCAACTACGGCTCTGAGCAGAACACAATTTCGTCTCATTTTCTCAAATCTCGAATTTGAAAGTCAATTCAATCATTCAACTATTCAATTAGTTTAATCAACATGGAGTAATCTTGGCTTCGCCGTTAGATCTAGCAAGATAGCAGCTTCCTGTCTCTGACAAAAAGTCAGCCATGAATAGTTTTCATATTACTCCATAACACATCTAAGATCAGTTTCATTGTTAATTGTGTAGATTCTTTGATGTTGATAACGTCAAGTATTTTTCTTTATAAAAATGCCACTTGCTTTACAATCATCATCACTAATGTAATGTTGCCGCCCTTTGATTGAGACATAATGCATGGATAGAATCAAAATCATTGACCAGTGATAAGCTTGGAAGAACCCAACAATTGTTTTTTTTTTTTAATTAGAATTAGAATAATAACGTCTACCGGATTATTTCTGATCTAAGCAGCTGTAACTTCCTGCACAAAGATTAATTATGAAAGAATTTTAAATAAGGACTAGGGAAGTGAGTTAATTACCAGTTGCTTCCAAAAAATTTTAAAATTTCAGTACAGTTCAGAGAGATAAAAGTGAAAATAATTTTAATTGTGAAAAAATTAAAGTACCCTTCACTTGTCATGCAGAATCATTGGTTGTTAATTTTCTTATTTCATTTATTAATTTATCAATATTACTTGTAAATTACATCCATTTGTCTGACAAGTAGTAACATTAATTGTTAATTTGTTAACTTTACTTATTTGTAAATTACAAGACCTGTTAGTAATTTACAATTGATATTAATAAATTAACAAGTAAATTTAGTAATTTAACAATTGATGTTGTTGCTTATGATTGAATAACTGATGTCAAGTCTTATATAATTATTAACATGTTAAGTCATGTAATTTACAACTCATATTAGTAGTTAGTAAATTAATAATTGAAATAAGAAAATTAATAACTAGTTATTTTGCTACTTTGGTATTTTCATAGTTAAAATTATTTTCATTTTTATCCCCTTAACTAAGCTGAAGTTTTAGAATTTTTTAAGATCCATTGATAATTAAATCACATCTCTTGTCTTTATTTGATATTCTCCCATTAATTATTTCCATCTACTTCTAGTCTTCTATCCCAGATGAGAAATTTCCCAACTTTTTCTGACCCTCATATAAAATCACCATGTCTTGCCTAACCTAACCTTCTTTATACATTTATTCTGTATTTTGGATAAAAATGTATAGATTTTCAGCCATGTTTTTCTTCATCATTCCCATCTTATTTTTTCACATCGTCTCTGGTTCAGATCCTCTCTTCACTTGGTGTCCACCCGAATTCCCAGATTACACACTAAACTCCACATTTCATAACAACCTTGAGTTCTCCTAGAGTCACTTTCTTCCAACATTTCAGTTTCAGGTTTCTATAACACATCCATTGGAGAAGACCCTGTTAAGGTCTATGGACTGGCACTATGCAGAGGAGACATAAACTTAAACTCCACAATCTGTAAGGACTGTGTTGAGAAAGCAAGCCAAGATATACTCAACAATTGCAGGAGTCAAGATGCTATGATATGGTATGAGTTTTGTCAAGTAAGATACTCCTTTCAGATGTTCTTTTCAAGAATGGTTTATACTGGGAAGTATCCGGATGAAAATAATCAAGCAAAGAATGTGTCGGATCCTGCTCGATTCAGCCAGGTTATGATGTACTTAATGAATAACCTGTCCCGCGAGGCTGCATCAGTTTCTTCCAAGAACATGTTTGCTTCCGGGAAAATTGAATTTTCCCGGAAAATTACAATTTATGGCCAAGTACAATGCACAAGAGATATCTCTCAAACATTATGCTATAACTGTTTGATTTCTGCACTAGGAGACCTTGGAGCTTGTTGCTCATCCCGTCAAGGTGGGATAGTTCTTAGTCGAACATGCAATGTGAGGTTTGAATTGTCTCAGTTCTTCAATACTTCTTCTCAGTACCTCTTGGTTTACCCAACTTCTAAAGGTAATGTTTCTGGCTCTGGTTAGTTTAATTGTATTTCCGCATAAGAAGGCATATCAATGTTATCATTAGCAGATTCTTGCCATTCATGAGCAGGAGGAAAATGGAAAACATGGATGCTTTCGCTGATTATATGTGCATCAGTGTTCATATTAGCAGTTTTTATTGGTTCCTGCACTGTCTATTTCCATAAAAGGCAAGAGGAAGACGGAGGTGAATTTTTTCTATAATTTTTCATCTGTTGACTATGAGAAAATAGTGCAAGAATTACCAACCTCAGTTCTTTGGCTTTTTTTCTTTTTTTGGAAATTTCTTTTTCTTTGAAAACAAAATGAAATAGATGATGGAAAAAGCGAAATGATGCTACTGCAACAATTAGCGACCCCTAAGAGTGTAACAATTACACAAGATGGAGAATTAATTAGCTCAAAAGAACTTGTGTTCATGACTTTAGCAACAATTAAGGTTGCCACTGATGACTTTTCTGAATCAAACAAGTTAGGACAAGGAGGTTTTGGTGCTGTGTACAAGGTAAGATGGTCTCTGAATTTCATTTCAGCCTAAGTATTACCAAATAAGTCATTAACAAGTGATAGTTTTATTTTTTGGGAATTTCAGGGTGTTCTTCCGGATGGAAATGAAGTAGCAGTTAAAAGGTTATCAAGGAAGTCTTGGCAAGGCACAGAGGAATTCAAAAATGAGGTCATTCTGATTGCAAAACTTCAGCATAAGAATCTTGTGAAGCTGTTGGGATGTGGCTTGGAAGGAGAAGAGAAGTTTCTCATATATGAATACATGTCCAATCAAAGCCTTGACAAATTTATCTTTGGTTTGTTGCCTTTCCCCCCGTTTTTGAATAAGCTTTATGTTTGTCTCTGTGTATGTCACTGATTGTAGGTTTTGGTGTTTTTATAACTTCAGAATCAGAGAAGCGTTTACAGCTTGATTGGAACACATGCTATGGGATTATCATGGGTATAGCTAGAGCATTACTTTATCTTCACGAAGAGTCAAGACTTAGAATCATTCATAGAGACTTGAAACCAAATAACGTATTGCTTGACCATGATATGGTTGCAAAGATCTCAGATTTTGGAATGGCAAGAATTTTTTGTGAAAATCAAAGTACTGCTAATACCAAAAGAGTTGTGGGAACATAGTAAGTTATCTCTAATTTTAACTCACATGATTTAGTAGGTTTTAGTTTTAGTCCCAATAACAAGTCATGGAAATAATTGAGTGAATGTTTCGAACAATGATCAATTCTATTGTTGAAAGAAAGTTTTATTGATGAATTGAAGAATTTCATAGCCTTTTAAGATCATTAACAAATTTAAGCTAATATTTGGTCCATTGTCAACAATAACTTTTAAGAGAACAATCACTTGATTACTTTCATTAAAATTTAAGAAAATAGCACAAGATGTTTAAGTGGAAACCAATAAACCATAAATGAGTCGGATGTATATTTAAAGTCAAAAAATTAAATATTCTGGGTCAAGTTATATTATATGCAATATACTTGATTTTATTATATTCCATATTGTTTATGATAATGTCTATAATGTTCAAAATAGTGGATACATGGCTCCGAATATGCAATGGGGGGATTGTTTTCAGTGAAATCTGATATCTTCAGTTTTGGTGTCATTCTTTTTGAGATCATCAATGGAAAGAGAAATAGTGGCTTTTTTACAACTGAACTTGCCCCTACCCTGCTAGCATATGTACGTTTCATCAATCACTTGATATTCTACTCTTATTCCTCTTAATCAACCCAAAAAATTTCAAGAAACGTAATTTTGAATATTACAGGCTTGGAGGTTATGGAATGAAGGAAAAGAAATAGACTTTGTAGATCCTCATCTATTGGAAACTTGTCTTGACTCAGAAGTTTTAAGGTGCATGCACATAGGATTGTTATGTGTACAGGAAGATCCAGAAGACAGACCCACCATGTCAGATGTTATGGTTATGTTAGGAAGTGAATCAATGTCTCTTCCACGACCTAAACAACCTGCATTTCCTTTGGGTAGATCAATTCAAGTTGATCCATCATTGATGACAAATTCCTCTGTGAATCATATAATGCTCTCTAGTGTTCAGCCTAGATGATTTCTCACCTTGTGGCAATGTAAAGGTTTCATTAAGCATGCATGATGTTAGATTATTATTAGTGTTTGTTTGATATATGATTAACACTTATATTACACCTGACATAACATGGAATATACATATTTTGTTCAGCGGCCGTGAATGAATCTTGTTACTTGTCTAGTTTATTATCTGAGCTGCTCAAGTTTCAATTCAACAAAAATTTGATGCAGAAGAGTTCAACTTGTGGCATATCAAATTATGAGTCTTACCAAATGACCAAATGAAAACAGAGGAGTGCAGTGTAATTATGGGCTGTCTCCTCAATTGTACCTCACGAGCTCCACCATAGCACATTTTAAAAGTAGTGGGCGTCAACACATAAAATTTCAGACTCCTACATAAATGAAAGAAGGATGCATTTAAATTTAAGGAGCATGGGACCCTGATTGCGAGTGGGAATGCGAGTTTGCGAAAGCTGACATTCATGCATGACTTGTTGGTTCTCCCGTACGCCTACTCCTCCCTGTTTGAGGGTCTCTAAGGCTCTGTAACGTTCACGGGTTCTGGGCACTCGTGTCACTGACTCAAGTCGTACTCCAGAGATGACAATGAGTTTCACTTCTTTGGCTTTGCCTCCGCTTTCTTTCCTTTCTCGTCTCATCGTCCTCACCGTGGCTGTGCTCTTGCCTGAGCAAGGGCTCCTCCAATTCGAATACTACAACTGCTACTATGAAAGAGGAAACTACACAAGTGCAAGTGCCTACCACACCAACCTCGATGCCCTTCTTCGCAATTTCGCTTCCTCCACCAAAATTGACTATGGCTTCTACTCTTCCTCGCAAGGCCAAACCCCTGACAGAGTCTACGCACTCGGACTGTGCAGAGGAGATGTGGAGCCGAGTCCTTGTCGGAGATGTCTCAGAAATGCCACAATCCTTCTCCCAACGAAATGTCCAAATCAGAAGCAGGCATTTGGAAACAATAACGGATGCATGCTGTGATACTCAGACGACTCAATATTTGGGTTTTATTTGAGACCTAACAGATTTGCTGACGGAGGTTCTTCCAAAGTGTATGTTGAAGACGTGAACTACTTCAATGAAACGATGAATTGTCTGTTGCAAAATCGAACAAGAAAAGGTGACTCTCATCGGAAGTTCGCAGCATCAATTGCACAAGGCTTGTATCGAACCCCTATATATGGCCTTGTTCAGTGCACGCCTGATTTGTCCGAGTGAGATTGCAGAAACTGCTTGGAGGATACCAACGTGTTGCTCATTTATCTTTACAAGAACCAAAATGGTGCAGCGCTTAACAATTGGAACTGCAATGTTAGATATGAGCAGTTCCTCTTCTATGATCAAGCAGTTGCCAATTCACTGCAGCTACAGCCATCTCCATCTCCATCTGCACCAGGTATCTTTACTTACTCAAAAAACAAACAAAAAACTTCGTCAGTTAATAACATAAGTGACATGGTTGAATGCTGTTTTTTAATCAGGACAAAGACGAGGTAGTCGATCACAAACTATCGTCATGATTATTGTTCCCATTATTGGTTTAGTGACACTTTTTTGCTTACTGGGTTACTACCTGCTCAAGAGAAAGTCAAGGAAAAGCAGTCAAGTAGTTCCTAGAGAAAATTGTAATCTATCTTAGACGTTCACTTTTACTCTTCAAAGTATGTTTATTTTAATTATAATATTTATTTTGATATTCATGAAATCGGTTCAGTTGGGGAAGAAAACTCCAGCTTGACTGCCTTGCAACTTAGCTTGAATACCATTGAAGCTGCAACAAATAACTTGTCTGAACAGAACAGAATAGGAAAAGGTGGATTTGGAGAAGTTTACAAGGTTTAATCTACTAAACTGTACTGTATATAAATTTTATGTGGCCTGATTATTCAATTATGTTTCTTTAGGGCATTCTTTATGATGGGCAAGAAATTACTGTAAAGAGACTCTCAAGATATTCTATTCAAGGAAAATTAGAATTCAAGAATAAAATTTTATTGACTGCCAAACTTAGTGACTTAACTAGAATTTTTCTTGAAAGAACATGAAAAAATTCTTATTTATGAATATGTCCCAAACAAGAGCGTTGATTTCTTTTTGGTTGAAGATTCCATTGCATGCTTTGTATGGATTTATTTCTCGAGGGCTTATTATTATTTTTTATTTTCTCAATTGTTTGATTTCCTTTTGTAGATCTTGAGAAACAAAGATCACTAAGTTGTTTTGAGCGTTTTAAATTTATAAGAGGAGCTGTATAAGGACTTCCTTACTTGCATAAACATTCTATTTTTAAAGTTATTTATCGCAATCTTAAATTGAGTAATATTTTATTACATAATAAGATAAATTCAAAAATATTAGATTTTGACATAGCAAAAATGATTGCTACAAATAAAGACCATGGAAGCACAAATAGAATTGTCAAGACATAATAAGTCTTAAATTCTTGTCTCGTTAATGCCCACTGGTTATCTTAAGTAATAAGTTGCATCAGAAACAAAAGGAGATTTTGTGTGTTTTGTATGTGAAACATGGCTTCATCTGTCCTATCCTATGCATTACCTTCATGTGCAAATGCATCTTAGCATGTTTTTATATTATGCTAACTTTCTGTTTTGTTTTGTTTTGGTTTTTTTTTTTTTTTGTAGTAGTAGTTATGGCCCTTGAATATATAATGTATGAACAATTATTTTTGAAAAATTTGATGTCTTTAGTTTTAGAGTTATAGTTTTAAAAGTGCTTTGTAGCAAGAGAAACGTTAGTTTTGATGAATCATATCTCTTAAATGTAAATATTAAATCTAAGCTAATTATTTTTCCTATAATATGTCGTCATATTTATCTAATCCCAATTAGCACGCTAAGTACGGCTAAAAACTGAAAATTATGAATTTGATTATCTAATATTTGAGACATTATTTCGGGTCTGGAATCAGTGGAATGAGGGTACATCGTTACAAGTATTGGACCCTTTTCTAAGGGAATCTTGTTGTGATACTGAAGCAATCAATTGTGTGCAGATCAGGTTATTGTGTGTCCAATGAAATCCAGATGATAGGCCAATAATGACTCAAATTGTTTCTTATCTTACTAATGTTTTCATTGAATTACCATCTTCAAGAGAACCTTCATTCTTCATGCATTCTAAAATAACATGGTCTCGTGATATTTTTTGTAATTTAAGGAATTTAAAATGTATTAATTTTCTTGTTGGATACTTATTTATAATTTTTGAATCTTTCTTTTTAATTTATTAGATTAACTAATGGTCAAAATTAATATTTTGTTGACATTAAAAGTAACAATGCACTGTTTTACTTATTAAATTATTAGGAGAAATTTTTAAAGTCAGTAACAAAACTTGTCATTTGATAAATAATTACTTGCTAAATTATCAATTGAGATTTGTCATTCCTAGTAATAAAAATAAATAAATATTTATAAAAATCAGTGCATATTAAATTTTTTAACAAGCCCCATTAGTAATTTAACAAGTAATCATTCATAAAATGACAAGTAAACATTAAGCTTAACATTGACATAAAAATTCAAAACGAAGTTAACTATATATATAGTGATTTGCATTATATAAGTGAAAGAAATTATTAGCTCAGTAGCTAACTATCCTATTGGTGGCCAAAAGGATGTGGGTTTAAACCCCTTAGCTACTTAAAAAAAAAAATTGTCTCTCTTGCAAGTCTAGCCACCAATGCCAGAGCTTTGGTGGATGTGGTTTGACCACTAGTGCTGGAGCTCTGGCAATCAACGGTAGTGGGGAGATTTTGTTTTAAAAATAAGGGGTATTTTTATTTTTTCACATCAAAATTTAATTAACATTTTAGTGTCATGGTCCTTCTTTGTAAATAAAATGTTCCATGGGTATTTGACTGCGATTTTCCCTTGAAACTAATCCCCCGGACCCAGAGGACCTAGATGAATTTCTTCCTGGAATATGCAAAGCTTGGAGTTGGAAAGTAATTTTTTTTTAATTTTTTGTTTCGAGCAAACCTTCGAAAGTAGAGGTTAGGAAAGATATGAATGCCGCACACCTCACGTCTTCGTGAATCATGACAACGTCTAATGCCCGTCATTTTTTCTTTGCATCTGCACGTGCTGCATCTTTCCTTTCTCTTTAGAAAAGTACCGCACGTACGGTGACGTGTTGAAAGAGTTAAAGAGTGAGAAGAGTTTATACAAATCTTAAAAATGATATCAGTTGATTAAATGAGTGGAGATATTAGTTCACAGTTCAACTTAAGCTGTAATCACAATTAAATCTAAATGGTAATCAGATTAATTATAAATAAATTAATATATTTATAATTTATCTTAATTTGTTCATATTAGTTGTAGTTAGGGTTGTGCAAAAATCCTTTAATCTAGTTCGATCCAGTCCAATTTGAGACAAATTCGATCCTATTTAATTCAAATAAAAATTAATCTTTTAGGACAAAAAAATAAAAAAGACCAAACTTGTTCTTCAAGTTGAACTAGACAAGAGACCGAGCACCTGTACCACTTGGCCCGATCTTACAAATTTATTTAATATATAATAATAATTAGTATTTTTTTTGTGTTTTATATACTTGTGAAGTCATGAATATTGAGCAACATTCTAACATTGAGCAACCTCAATTTTCTTCTTTTATTGGTAAAATTTGTTGTTAACTTGGTATAATGAACTTTAAATATGTTAAAGGTTGTTTAATATTGTTGAAAGTTGTTTAATTTGAATAATTTGTGTTGTAATTGAAATACTTTTTATTCTTGTCGGAGATTATTTTGGATTTATAATGTTTATTGTTTGTGATACATTTTATATGACTATAATTAATTTTATTATGTTAATTGAATTTATTATGTAAAATAAATTACTACTTTTCATAAATAAAAAGAAAAAAAGTCAAAGTGAAATACTAGATAAGATTGGAATCAATCTCTTAATCATACTGAACTAGTCTAGTTCTATTCTGGTTCAGATTATATTAAATTAGATCGAATATGAGTTGTTTACTTTAATTTTTTTTATAAAAAGATTAGATTTTGAATTAGGTTGAATTGCTCTCGGGTCACTCCTTTATGTAGCAATAGTTGCAGTGTCCGCGTCCACCTCATTAATTTTTTAAAAAAAAAAAGCAAACATCAAAAGGAAAGAGCAAAAAAGGCGCATTAGGGAATGTGCTTGGTGGTGGAAATCAAAAAGCCGACTTGAAAGGCATGTGGGGGTCTTGGTCTTTGCGGCAGTGGGAAGGAAGAGCAATTTCAGTTGTGCGTTCTCATTCACTCACTCGTCTTCTTTGTAGCTCTGCATCCTGCCGACACTTCTCGTTCCAGCATGTCAATGGCAATTTGATCAATGTTGTTCTTGGTATATCTCTTCTACTTTTCTTTTATTCCATTGTTAACCATAAATAATAAGTCTCCCTCCAACATATTTGTTTTTTTTTT
>NW_026555345.1:5120372-5177632 GCF_029017545.1 Prosopis cineraria | reverse complement strand
TTAGTGCTTCTAGACTTTTCACTTTCATCTGTAGTTGAAACAGATGCTTCTGGGTGTGCAATTGGTGCGGTGCTAAGTCAAAATGGGCATACTATTGCATGCTTCTTAAAGCAACTTTCCACAAGGATGCAAGCTCATTCAGCTTATGTACATGAGTTGTTTGCTATCACCCAAGCTGTGGCAAAGTTTAGACACTATCTTTTTGGTCATGCTTTTATCATCCGCACAGATCAGGAAAGTTTGAAACACTTAGATCATCAAGTCCTCCAAACACCCGAACAAGAGCTCTACCTATCCAAGCTACTGGGGTATAGGTTTACTATAGAATATCGCCCTGGTAAAACTAATCTAGCAGCGGATGCACTTTCCAGGGTGTCTTACATGGCCATTTAGGAAGTACAAGTTCCTCTATTTGATGACATTGTACAGGCTATAAAGGACTCACCTCGATTGCAATAGTTATGTACGAACGTCATTAATGACCTCCTGTCTTTGCCTAATTTTTGAGTGTGTGATGGCATTCTCTATTTTCAAGACTGAGTGGTGGTGCCACATGAAGATTCTAATTTGATTAACCGTATTTTGCAAGAATTTCATTGCTCTATCATTGGGGGTCACATTGGGTCATTACGTACTTTCCAACGCTTAGCTTCCAATTTATATTGGCCATCGATGCAAAAAGACACTCAACTTTTTGTCAAACAGTGTCTTACTTGTCAACATGATAAGGTAGCTCAAACATCTGCTGCAGGGCTCCTTTGTCTATTCTCAATTCCTACCCAAGTGTGGGATTTTATCACCATGGATTTTATTACATCTCTTCCTTTAGTATGTCAATATTTGATTGTGATGGTGGTCATTGACAGACTTTCAAAGTACGCCCACTTATTCCTTTAAAAGTTCTTATATAGCCACCAAGTTGCAGAAGCTTTCCTTCACCATGTCATTCGATTGCATGGTATGCCACGGACCATAGTGTCAGATAGGGATCGGGTGCTCACAAGCTCATTCTGGCGCTCTCTTTGTGCATTGCAAGGCATTAAACTCAATATGAGCTCTACTTATTACCCTGAAATTGACGGACAATTTGAGACTGTTAATCGTTGTCTTGAAATGTATCTCAGGTGCTATGTTCATGATTGTCCACGATGATGGTTGGAGTTTTTGCCATGGGCCGAGTATAGTTACAAAAGTCCTTTTACTCTGCTATCGGTATGATGCCTTTTAAAGCTCTTTCTGGTCGAGATCTACCCCTGTTGATCCGTGGCTATTCAAGGGCAGATACCCTACTTGATGTCCATACTCAGCTACGTGATCGTGATCAGATACTGTCTCTCCTCAAATAAAATCTCAATTATGTACAAGCTCGTATGAAAAAATTTGTAGATCGCCATCGACGAGCTGAGGAGTTTCATGAAGGTGATACAGTTTTTGTTAAGTTACAGTCCTACTCATCAGTGGAGCTTCGCAGTCATTAAAAGTTGGGCTTTAAGTTCTTTGGTCCTTTTAAAGTCCTACGTGTTGGTCCTATTGCATATCGGTTGGACCTTCCTTCTCACGCTCGAATCCATTCCGTTTTTCATGTGTTACCTCTAAAACACTATCACGGAGCTTCGGGGGAGTCTTATCTGCCTCTGCCTCTTACCACTAGTGAAGAGGGTCCTGTTCTCGCTCCTCTTGAGGTGCTAGATACTCGCTCTGTCTGGCGAGGTAACCAGTGGATTTAGCAGGTTCGAGTTCGTTGGGATGCTGTTGACCTAACGTGAGAGGATGTCTCTACTTTTTGCAGAGATTTCTCCACTTTCGACCTTGAGGATAAGGTCGTTGCCACATATGAGGGCATTGACACGTCTCTACCAAATCAGTTGCCACCACCAGATTAGTTGCCAAGTCAGTTATATGAAGATATTTCATGTGGGCAAGGTGAAGCAAGCATCTTAAGAAGCAATTGCGCAAGGAAGGTCACGTGAAAAGTGAGAGAGAATGCATATGCATGAGTTAGTTATATGTATCAGTGAAGGGATTCGAGAGGGGTGTGGATTATGTGATTTCAGTTATCTCTCCTTTCTATTAACCTCTCTCTCTAGTCTCTCTCTGATGTATTTCCACTTCTTGCTGTCTTTCTGTGACTGAACTTACTTCTGTCAATAATACTTGTGCTGTTTATTGCTTACCATTTCATTATTATTAGTTGTTGCTGTTGAGAACGTGACAGTTAGTAATACCAGATTAGGAGAGAATGTGCAATTTCTATCCACTTGTTTATGATGTTGACTAAATCTAGATGTTTTTCAGGGTATTCTTTCAAATGGACAAGAGATAGCTGTGAAGAGGCTTGCAGGCCTTTTGGGCAAGGTGTACAAGAATTCAAAGATGAGGTTCTTGTTATAGCCAAGCTTCTTCAACACAGAAATTTAGTAAGATTATTAGGATTTTGCTTGGAAAAGGAAGAAACGATACTCATTTATGAATATGTGCCTGATAAGAGCCTTGATTATTTTTTATCTGGTATGGCATTTCCAATCAATAAGTTCTATGAATTTTGTTCTTATTGAAACCAAGTAATTAATGGATCAAGATCGTCTGACTTATATTGTAGATCCCCATAAATAACGACAATTATCCTAGTCTAAGCGTTACAAGATTATTGAGGGCATTGCTAAATGAATCCTTTATCTCCACGAGGATTCTTGCCTCAAAATTATACATCGAGATCTCAAATCCAGCAATGTTATATTAAATGATAAAATGAATCTAAAAATTTCTGATTTTGGTATGGCAAGAGTTGTTACAGCAGATTAAACTGAGGAAAATACTTGTACAATTGTTGGGACATAGTAGATGGAAACGCAGTGCATTGCAATGCGATTAGTGAACGGCGAAGGACCCATCACACACCCTGTGCTTTGAAATATGGGCCTTTGTTATTCTTCAAGTTGGTCTGATTGATTTAGTCAAAGTATTGATTCAATGTTTAATGGTTAGTTTATGATCAAGTTAATCATAAATTCACAATGTATTTTCCAGTCTTTTTGGATTAACTCAACAGTCTGATCTTTTTTATTTGTTTTTTTTTTTAACATTGGTTTATACCTGAGTTAAAATTAGACCTTAAGTGGCCCAGACAAATCTACCCACACACACACACACTGATATTGATGAAGATTAGGCTGAAAAACGAAGGAAAACAATGAAAAAACCGCACAAAATCAGGCCACGCCATATATTGGGATCACGACAACTTTTATAAAGTGCCAAAGAAGACAACCCTTCATCTGATAGCTGTGTGAGAATAATTTGTCTCAAGGAAAAAAAAAAAAAAAAATCTTTTCCAAAGACTCCTTGAAGACCAACAAAAGCGACATCTTCAATTCTGACATTATTGCAACCTTCTGCAGACTTTTTCTGGCTTAGAAGTCTTCTTTTTTCTGAAAATAATAGTTACTCGAATCGTAATTTTTCTTTTTGGTCTTTTGATGCTTATCTTGTAATTTAAACTTTTTTGTGTGTGAATATATTTTTCTTTTTTTTTATTAAAAAAACTAAATAGTAAATGCATTAAAGTTCTACTAAAATTGTCAATTACTATTAGATAGTTGTTAATTATTGATACTTGATTGTTAACTGAACAATTAATCCCACTAATAATTGTCCAATTGTAATTGACAATTTTAGAATAATAAATTGACAACGTCAAGAAAGATATAAGACATAAAAGTAATTTTATAATTTCATGAAACTCTAATGTATTTTGCTACATTCATTTGGAATCTATATTATGGATTGTCTTTTTGGATATGATTTTGAAGCAAGCAATCCAGTTTCTTCCCTTCTGACCACTATTGGTAGACTTTCCCAGGCCTTTAATAATGATTTCGTTCTTAAAATTGCAAATCAATTTCTAAACGTTAATTCTTGATTTCATTGCTTGCTAGATAACTTTGACTACAGTAGGAAGGTACAAGATTGAACAATATAGATGAGGGAGAATAATAAAGAGCTCTTAAAAGAATTAATTAATTTAAATTAGGTTTTAAGTGTTAAATTTTAGGAATTTGCAACTTAATATCTCAATTTTATAACTTCATTGTGATGAATTTGTAATTGTATTCCAAATTTTAATAAAAAAATATTTTTTTTGATTCTTCAATCATATTAAAATCTAGAAAATAAATTATAAATTCATCATAATGCAGTTGTAAAATTAAAGATTACGTTATAAATTTTTAAAATTTAATATTTGGGACCTAAATTAAATTAATTGATCATTTTGAGACTTTTTTATTATTTTCCTTGTAGATTATAGAATGTTGAAAGCACCCAAACACTTAAAAACAAGGGTGCCATTTTCTTTAATGTCTTTTAAATGATTAAATGTGATTCCAAGTCATCCTTTTCTTCTGCATTCTTTGTTCCAGCAAAAATATTTAAGTTAATGACATGTACACTGTTATTAATATTAAAATTGATAGACAGTACATTGATGATTCATGCCATGTTGCTTCCCGCTATTCTGGCGAACTTGGTATTGAATTCGAAACAATAGGCGTTTTCTATATCATTATAAATGTACAAGTAAACTGTCTTTGCTTGTCAGGGATGGTCATTGTTTAATTCTAATGTTTTTCAATTTACCTCTGATTGGAGGTTATGGTCATGGTCAACAAAACAATTCATTTCTTCTCTGAAGAGCTTAATTCCTTCGCCGTTCCAGTACAAACAAAAATTCAAACTAATTAGTAATAATTAATACTAAATAATCCAACTCAACTCTGGTAAACAGTGCATCCGCTTCCTGTTTGAATCATTCCCACCGTTCTTGATGCTGCAAGTGCAAGAAAGCCACTTTTAATGTGAAACACTGCCTCAATCATATTTCTCTATCCGTAAATCTTATCATTCAACAGATTTCCTTGAGCTGTTAACCGGTACTACTCACAAGCAGAAATGGTTAATTCTCCGATGCTATTCCTTTTTCTCTGCACTATCTCTTTCCTCTCAGGCGTTTCCTTAGCTGACCCACCATATCAAAATTGTTCAACAAGCAGTAACTACACCAAAGGAAGCTCCTTTCAGAACAACCTTAACAACATCCTGGGTTCTCTGTCTTCCAATGCTTCAATCTCCAAATCTTACAATGTCTCATATGGAAGCGATCCAGACAGAGTGCATGCCTTCTTCATGTGCCTAGATTATGTTTCAAATCAAACATGCCAAGATTGCATAGCCTCGGCAGCACAAGACATTCTTAAACACTGTCCCAAAGCAGAAGAAGCAATTGTTTGGGAAGAGCAATGCCAGCTCCGATATTCCAACAAGGACTTCCTCGGCAAAGTGGATGTCACAGGAAAAATGGGGTTTGATAATAAGCTGGATATTTCAGAACCAGAGAAGTTTGAGCCTGTGGTGAATGGGTTGTTGCATAGTCTTACTGACAAGGTATCTTTCAATGTTTCTGCTAATTTGTATGCTATTGGAGAGGCACCCTTTGAAGAGAAAACAATATATGGATTAGTTCAGTGCACCAGAGATTTATCAGCTAGTGATTGTAATGTATGCCTTAAAAGTGCGATTAGTCATCTACCTATTTGTTGCTATTCCTCAATCGGAGCTAGAGTTCTAAGTCGTAGTTGCTACTTGAGATTTGAGCTATACGAATTTTACAATGGTGCACTTGATCCGAATGATTCATCAACAAAAACTAGCAAAAGTAAGCATTTCTGTTTCAAGTAACTTCGATCAATTAGACTGCATCGAGTTATAATTCCCAATCTGTTGAAGATTGACTTCTCTTGTTAAATGATCACTTATGCAGGTACAACAAGCAAGGCAGGGATGATTGCTGGAATTATAGCAGCCACTGGCTTGGGAATAGTGATTTTCAGTTGCTGCCTTTACTTCTTTACAAAGAAGAGAACTCAGAAAAGTATGTAAGATCGTAAGCTGAGCTAACATAAGGTCAATTCATGTTTCTGAGTTTTTCTTTTTTTCTTTTCTTTTTTTGCTTAACTTCTTGGGTTCTCGTGTTTAGGTAAGGGTGGAGTAGACCGTCATGTGATCGATCTTCATAGCTTTGGGGAGAAAGGTCAATCAGTGTTCCAAAATCACCAGAATTTTCTTGGAAGAAATGACAAAATATCTGAGGATTTGCCTTATTTTGATCTTGAAACTCTGTGTGCTGCTACCAAAAACTTTTCCGATTCAAATAAGCTTGGTCAAGGCGGCTTTGGCTCCGTTTACAAGGTGATTGAATCTGAAGCTTAAACTCAAGAAAGATTAATCAAATTTTCTTGCATATTCATTAGAGACAAACATAAGGTCTGTGGTTTTTGTAGGGCGTATTAAGTGATGGCCAGGAAGTAGCAATCAAGAGGCTTTCAACAGGGTCTGAACAGGGCTCAGATGAATTCATAAACGAGGTTCTGCTGATACTGAAACTTCAACACAAGAATTTAGTGAGGCTTCTAGGATTTTGTTTAGATGGAGAAGAAATGCTTCTTGTTTATGAATTTTTGCCTAATGGCAGCCTTGATGCTGTCCTTTTCAGTGAGTTCTTTTCCTTCACCTTTCAAACCAATAAGATAATAGAATATTCATAGTTTTATCCACTTTAGAATGGTGCAGCATTTGATATTAGTCATTATTTGTGGACAGATACAAGGCAACAAGCACAACTAAGCTGGATTAAACGTGTTGATATAATATGTGGAATAGCAAGAGGGATTCTCTATCTTCATGAAGATTCTCGACTAAAGATAATTCATAGAGATTTAAAGGCAAGTAATATATTGTTGGACCATGACATGAACCCAAAAATTTCAGACTTTGGAATGGCAAGAATATTTGCTGGAGCTGAAGGTGAAGCTAATACAGCTACCATTGTTGGTACATAGTGAGTACTTAGGTTCTAGTATAATATTTTTATATTTTGAAAATATTTTCTTGGTTGGCAACTAGTTTATGACTTTTGTACCTTCAAATTTTTAGTGGATACATGGCTCCAGAATATGCTATGGAAGGATTATATTCTATAAAATCAGACGTATTTGGTTTTGGAGTGTTATTGCTTGAAATTATTACTGGGAGACGCAACGCAGGTTTCTATTACTCTAAATTTGCTCCTAGCCTTCTGGCATATGTAAGTATTAGAAAATAAAGTTATCCATGAGACTTTATCATTTTAAACTTTTGGGCAGAAGACCAGTTTCTCTCTCTGAAACTTATGTATGGCCATTGATTGATTAACTTGAAGAATCATTCATCATGCAGGCATGGCACCTGTGGAATGAGGGAAATGCACTGGACTTGATGGATCCTCTACTAGCTGATTCATGCCCTGAAGATCAGTTTCTAAAATACATGCATGTTGGATTACTATGTGTTCAAGCAGATGCATATAACAGACCAACCATGTCTTCTGTTGTTTTAATGTTGAAAAGTCAATCACCAACTCTTGGTCAGCCCCAAAGGCCACCCTTCTGTGTGGGAAAAATCATTAGTAATGATCATAATGTGCCAGAAAATGAACGTTGCTCAGTCAATAACTTAGCAGCTTCTGATACACTTCCCCAGTGAATAATAGATTTGAAAACTTCCAGTCTAGTTTTTCCCCTTTTATTTTGTAATATTGTAGTTAGATGGTATTCAGTCAAAGGCTGGCCATTCAAGTTGTAACTAGATTTACATTTTTCCTTTTAACGTATAAACTAGGCTAAATAGTTGTCGTTGTCACTGTTGACTTGTAAAAATGTATATAACTAATTTGTGGACCCACTGGTGCATAAGTTTTATTTTTATTTCTGCATCCATCAGATGGGTTTGAATTAATTGATAAAATTCTGTTGTGCACGAGGTAAATGAACAAGTGAGACAATTTTATCAGGAGAGAAACCAGGTTGGCACTCTGGATATCTGTGACTATTGTATATATTCTCTAAACTTCTATTCAAAAAATTAATCTGTTTGAGCATTAGTCAGACTGTAGCAGTTGTTGAATTTTGATTCCAAATGACTGGTCATGCCGGAGCATATGAGCAGAACCAATACCAAACTTCTGTAAATTTGTTGATAAGTATAAAGAAAATTTCCTGCAAGGCAGAAAGATGGTAAACGGTAATTATCATGGGAGAATCTGTGATCAAGCATCATTGTCAAAAATTTTTATTTCTGCAGTTTGACTTTAGGATGGTAAATTCTTGCAATGAATTTCATAGGCTTGCCACAGCAAAAATTTTCCGAGAAAGATCAAGTAATTCATTCTAACAAGCAAGATTCATAATCTAATGACTTTTTCCTTCAGGTTTGGGCATGGAATTACGGCTCCAAGAAGAACACAATTTTGTCTCATTTTCTCAAATCTTGAATTTGAAAGTCAATTCAATCATTCAAATATTCAATTAGTTTAATCAACATGGAGTAATCTTGGCTTCGTCGTTAGATCTAGCAAGATAGCAGCTTCCTTTCTCTGACATAAAGTCAGCCATGAATAGTTTTCATATTACTCCAGAACTCATCTAAGGTCAGTGTTATTGTTAATTGTTTAGATTCTTTGATGCTGATAACGTGAAGTATTTTTCTTTATAAAAATGCCACTTGCTTTATAATCATCATCACTAATGTAATGTTGCCGCCCTTTGATTGAGACATAATGCATGGATAGAATCAAAATCATTGACATCAGTGATAAGCCTGGAAGAACGCCAACAATTGTTTTCTTTTGTTTTTCTTTTTTATAATTAATAAAGTAACGTTTACCGGATTATTTCTGATCTAAAAAAGTTTAATTATGGAAGAATTTCAAATAATGACCAGGGATGTGACTTAATTACCGGTGGGTCTTGAAAAATTTTGAAATTTTAATTTAGTCTAAAGAGATAAAAGTGAAAATAATTTCAACTGTAAAACGATTAAAGTACCCTTCACTTGTCATGCAAAATCACTAGTTGTTAATTTTTTATTTTACTTATTAATTTATCAATATCATTTATAAATTACATCCATTTGTCAGACAAGCAGTACATTAGTTGTTAATTTGCTAATTTTACTTACAATTTACTAACATTATTGTAAATTATAAGATTTGTCAGTAATTTACAATTGATGTTAGTAAATTACAAGACTTGTTAATAATTTACAACTGATATTAGTAAATTAACAAGTAAAATTAGCAATTAACAATTGATGTTACTGCTTTTGATTGAATAACTGATGTCGAGTCTTATATAATTATTCACATGTTAACTCATGTAATTTGTAACTAATATTAGTAAATTAATAATAAAGTAAGAAAATTAACAATTAGTGATTTTGTATAATAAGTGAAGGGAGTGGTCTTTTTACCGTTGAAATTGTTTACTTTTATCCCTTGAATTAAACTGAGGTTTTAAAATTTTTGAGATCCACCAATAATTAAATCACATCTTTGGTCTTCATTTGAAATTCTCCCATTAATTATTATGATGTCATTAACGCAAGTTCTTCTTCCATCTGCTTCAAGTCTTCTATCCCAGATGAGAAATTTCCCAACTTTTTCTTACCCTCATGCAAAATCACCATGTCTTGCCTAACCTAACCTTCTTTATACATTTTTTCTGTTTTTTTGGATAAAAATGTATGGATTTTCAGCCATGTTTTTCTTCGTCATTCCCATCTTATGTTTTCACCTCGTCTCTGGTTCAGACCCCCTCTTCACTTGGTGTCCACCCGAATTCCCAGATTACACACTAGACTCTACATTTCATAACAACCTCAAGCTTCTTCTAGAGTCACTTTCTTCCAACATTTCAGTTTCAGGTTTCTATAACACATCCATTGGAGAAGACCCTGTTAAGGTCTATGGACTGGCACTATGCAGGGGAGACATAAACTTAAACTCCGCAATCTGTAAGGACTGTGTTGAGAAAGCAAGCCAAGATATACTCAACAATTGCAGAAGTCAAGATGCTATGATATGGTATGAGCTTTGTCAAGTAAGATACTCCTTTCAGATGTTCTTTTCAAGGATGGTTTATACTGGGAAGTATCCGGATGAAAATAATCAAGCAAAGAACGTGTCGGATCCTGTTCGATTCAGCCAGGTTCTGATGTACTTAATGAATAACCTGTCCCGTGGGGCTGCATCGGTTTCTTCCAAGAATATGTTTGCTTCTGGGGAAATTGAATTTTCCCAGAAAATTACAATTTACGGCCAAGTACAATGCACAAGAGACATCTCTGAAACATTATGCTATAACTGCTTGATTTCTGCACTAGGAGACCTTGGAGCTTGTTGCTCATCCCGCGAAGGTGGGATAGTTCTTAGTCGAACATGCAATGTGAGGTTTGAATTGTCTCAGTTCTTCAATACTTCTTCTCAGTACCTCTTGGTTTACCCAACTTCTAAAGGTAATGTTTCTGGCTCTGATTAGTTTAATTGTATTTCCGCATAAGAAGGCATATCAATGTTATCATTAGCAGATTCTTGCCATTCATGAGCAGGAGGGAAATGGAAAACATGGATGCTTGTACTGATTATATGTGCATCAGTGTTCATATTAGCAGTTTTTATTGGTTTCTGCACTGCCTATTTCCATAAAAGACAAGAGGAAGACAGAGGTGAATTTTTTCTATAATTTTTCATCTGTTGACTATGAGAAAGTAGTGCAAGAATTACCAACCTCAGTTCTTTGGTTTTTTTTTTTCAATTTTCTTTTTCCTTGAAAACAAATTGAAATAGATGATGGAAAAAGCGAAATGATGCTACTGCAACAATTAGCGGCCCCCAAGAGTGTAACAATTACACAAGATGGAGAATTAATTAGCTCTGAAGAACTTGTGTTCATGACTTTAGCAACAATTAAGGTTGCCACTGATGACTTTTCTGAATCAAACAAGTTAGGACAAGGAGGTTTTGGTGCTGTATACAAGGTAAGATGGTCTCTGAATTTCATTTCAGCCCAAGTATTACCAAACAAGTCTTTAACAAGTGATGGTTTGATTCTTGGGAATTTCAGGGTGTCCTTGCAGATGGAAATGAAGTAGCAGTTAAAAGGTTATCGAGGAAGTCTTGGCAAGGCACAGAGGAATTCAAAAATGAGGTAATTCTGATTGCAAAACTCCAGCATAAGAATCTGGTGAAGCTGTTGGGATGCGGCTTGGAAGGAGAAGAGAAGTTTCTCATATATGAATACATGTCCAATCAAAGCCTTGACAAATTTATCTTTGGTTTGTTGACTTTCCCCCCGTTTTTGAATAAGGCTTATGTTTGTCTGTGTGGGTCACTGATTGTAGGTTTTGGTGTTTCTATAACTTCAGAATCAGAAAAACGTTCACATCTTGATTGGAACACATGCTATGGGATTATCATGGGCATAGCTAGAGGATTACTTTATCTTCATGAAGAGTCAAGACTTAGAATCATTCATAGAGACTTGAAACCAAATAATGTATTGCTTGACCATGATATGGTTGCAAAGATTTCAGATTTTGGGATGGCAAGAATTTTCTGTGAAAATCAAAGTGCTGCCAATACCAAAAGAGTTGTGGGAACATAGTAAGTTATCTCTTATTTAACTCACATAATTTAACCCACATAGTAAGTTTTAGTTTTAGTCCCAATAATAAGTTTGACTTAACTATTTTGGTCAATTGTCATGGAAATAATTGAGCGAATGTTTGGAACAATGATTAATTCTATTGTTGAAAGAATGTTTTATTGGTGAATTGAAGAATTTCATAGCCTTTTAAGATCATTAACAAATTTAAGCTAATATTTGGTCCATTGTCAACAACAACTTTGAAGAGAAACAATCACTTGGTTACTTTCATTAAAATTTAAGAAAATAGCACAAGATGTTTCAGTGAAAACCAATAAACCATAAATGAGTTGGATTTTATATTTCAAGTCAAAAAAAATTAAATATTCTGTGTCAAGTTATATTATATGCATTATACTTGATTTTATTGTATTCCATATTACTTATGATAATGTCTATAATGTTCAAAATAGTAGATATATGGCTCCAGAATATGCAATGGAGGGATTGTTTTCAGTGAAATCTGATATCTTCAGTTTTGGTGTCATTCTTCTTGAGATCGTCAATGGAAAGAGAAATAGTGGCTTTTTTACAACTGAACTTGCCCCTACCCTATTAGCATATGTACGTTTCATCAATCACTTGATATTCTATCCTTATTCCTCTTAATCAACCCATAAAATTTCAAGAAAAGTAATTTTGAATATTACAGGCTTGGAGGTTATGGAATGAAGGAAAAGACATAGACTTTGTAGATCCTCATCTATTGGAAACTTGTCTTGACTCAGAAGTTTTAAGGTGCATGCACATAGGATTGTTATGTGTACAGGAAGATCCAGAAGATAGGCCCACCATGTCAGATGTCATGGTTATGTTAGGAAGTGAATCAATGTCTCTTCCACGACCTAAACAACCTGCATTTCCTTTGGGTAGATCAATTCAAGTTGATCCATCATTGATGACAAATTCCTCCGTGAATCACATAATGCTCTCTAGTGTTCAGCCCAGATGATTTCTCACCTTGTGGCAATGTAAAGTTTTCATTAAGCATGCATGATGTTATATTATTATTAGTGTTTGATATATGATTAACACTTATATTACACCTAACATAGCATTGAATATACATATTTTGTTCAATAGCCGTGAATGAATCTTACTACTTGTCCAGTTTAGTATCTAAGCTTCTCGAGTTTCAATTCAACATGTTTTGTTAATTGTGAAAGTAAGTTTGATGCAGAATCAAATTATGAGTCTCACCAAATGACCAAATAAAAACAGAGGTGTGCAGTGCAATTATGGGCTGTCTCCTCAATTGTACCTCATGAGCTCCAACATAGCACATTTTAAAAGTAGTGGGCTCCTAAACATAAAATTTCAGACTCCAACATAAATGTAAGAAGGATGCATTTTTAAATTTAAGGAGCATGGGAGCCTGATTGCGAGTGGCAATGCGAGTTTGCGAAAGCTGACATTCATGCATGACTTGTTAGTTGACCCGGACGCCTACTCCTCCCTGTTTGAGGGTCTCTATTATCATCATGTTCCTCCTCCTGTCGCCGGAAATGGTGAAAACAGAGTAGAAAGCAAGAGCGACGACAGAGCAAGAGCACGCGGCAACAGAAATGGTGAGTTTTGGGTTTTAAGTTTTAAAAAATCTAGACCAAAAACGCAGTGTTAGTGTCGAGCTGTGCCCACCGTATCAGCCGCATCGGACGCGGACGTACGCATATCCGTGTCCGACGCCTATAGGATACTTCTGTGCTTCCTCATAGTCTAGCATCTCTTTTGTTCAATTATGTGTTGAGTGGACGAGAAGACAATGTTCCTATCCTGGGTAACATCTTCAGAATAGATCTTCATGCATATCACTTTCCATCTGTTCCAGCAGTCAAGATGACAATGTGTTTCATTTCTTTGGCTTTGCCTCTGCTTTCTTTCCTTTTTCGTCTCATCATTCTCACCGTGGCTGAGCAAGAGTTCCTCCAATTCCAATACTCCAACTGCTACTATGAAAGAGGAAACTACACAAATGAAAGCGCCTGCCACACCAACGTCGATGCCCTTCTTCGTAATTTCGCTTCCGACACCAAAATTGACTTTGGCTTTTACACTTCCTCTCAAGGCCAAAAAACCCTGACAGAGTCTACGCACTTGGACTGTCCAGAGGAGATGTGGAGTCAAGTCCTTGCCGGAGATGTCTCAGAAGTGCCACAATCCTTCTCCCAAAGAAATGTCCAAATCAAAAGCAGGTGTTTGGATACAATAACGGATGCATGCTGCGATACCCAGACCACTCAATTTTTGGGTTTTATCTGAGACCTAACAGATTTGCCGGAATTTCTTCCAAAGTGCATGCCAAAGACGTGAACTACTTCAATGAAACGGCGAATGGTCTTTTGCAAGATCTAACAAGAACAGCCGCAGCCGGCAACTCTCATCGTAAGTTCGCAGCATCAATTGCACAAGGCTTGTATCGAACACCTATATATGGCCTTGTTCAGTGCACGCCTGATTTGTCTGAGCAAGATTGCAGAAACTGCTTGGAGGATACTATCGTGTTGCTCAATTATCTTTACAAGAATCAAACTGGTGCAACGCTTTACAATTGGAACTGCATTGTTAGATAAGAGCAGTTCCTCTTCTATGATCAAGCAGTTGCCAATTCACTGCAGCTAGAGCCATCTCCATCTCCATCTGCACTAGGTATCTTTACTTAACTCAAAAGGCAAATAACAAACTCCGTCAATTAATAACATAAGTGACATGGTTGAATGCTGTTTTTTTAATAAGGACAAAGCCGTGGTAGTCGATCACAAACTATCGTCATGATTATTGTTCCCATTATTGGTTTGGTGACACTTCTTTGCTTACTGGGTTACTATCTGCTCAAGAGAAAGTCAAGGAAAAGCAGTCAAGTAGTTCTTAGAGAAAATTGTAATCTATCTTAGACATTCACTTTTACCCTTCAAAGTATGTTTATTTTAATTATAACATTTATTTTGATACTCATGAAATCGGTTCAGTTGGGGACGAAAACTCTAGCTTGACTGCCTTGCAACTTAGCTTGAATACCGTTGAAGCTGCAACAAATAACTTGTCTGAACAGAACAGAATAGGAAAAGGTGGATTTGGAGAAGTTTACAAGGTTTAATCTACCAGACTGTACTACATATAAATTTTATGTGGCCTGATTATTCGATTATGTTTCTTTAGGGCATTGTTTATGATGGGCGAGAAATTGCTATAAAGAGACTCTCAACATATTGTATTTAAGGAAAATTAGAATTCAAGAATAAAATTTTACTGATTGCCAAACTAGTGACTTAACTAGGATTTTTCTTGAAAGAACATGAGAAAATTCTTATTTATGAATACGTCCCCAAACAGAGCATTGATTTCTTTTGGTTTGGTTTGTAACTTCTAACATCATCCCTTCTTTTTGGTTGAAGTTTCCATTGCATGCTTTGTATGGATTTATTTCTGGAGGACTTATTATTATTTCTTATTTTTTCAATTGTTTGATTACCTTTTGTAGATCTTGAGAAACAAAGATCACTAAATTGGTTTGAGCATTTAAATTTATAAGAGGAGCTGTACAAGGACTTCCTTACTTGCATGAACATTCTTTTTTCAAAGTTATTTATCATAATCTCAAATTGAGTAATATTTTATTACATAACAAGATGAATTTAAAAATATTAGATTTTGACATAGCAAAAATAATTTGCTACAAATGAAGACCATGGAAGCACAAATAGAATTGTCAAGACATAATAAGTCTTAAATTCTTGTCTTGTCAATGCCAACTGATGATCTTAAGTAATAAGTTGCATGAGAAACAAAAGGAGGTTTTGTGTGTTTTGTATGTGAAACATGGCTTCCTCTGTCCTATCCTATGCATTACCTTCATGTGCAAATGCATCTTAGCATTTTTACATTATGCTAACTTTCTGTTTTGTTTTGTTTGTTTTTGTTTTTTTTTTTTTTTTGGTAGTAGTTATAGCTCCTAGATATATAATGTATGAACATTATTTCTGAAAATTTGATGTCTCTAGTTTTTAGAGTTATAGTTTTAAAAGTTCTTTGAAAAGCAGAAAACGCTAGTTTTGATGAATCATATATCTTAAATGTAAATATTAAATCTAAGCTAATTATTTTTCCTATAATATGTCGTCATATTTATCTAATCCCAATTAGCATGCTAAGTATGGCTAAAAACTGGAAATTATGAATTTGATTATCTAATATTTGAGACATTATTTCGGGTTTGGAATCAGTGGAATGAGGGTACACCGTTACAAGTATTGGACCCTTTTCTAATGGAATCTTCTTGTGATACTGAAGCAATCAAATGTGCGCAGATCAGGTTATTGTGTGTCCAATGAAATCGAGATGATAGGCCAATAATGATTCAAATTGTTTCGTATCTTACTAATGTTTTCATTGAATTACCATCTTCAAGAGAACCTTCATTCTTCATGCATTCTAAAATAATATGGTCTCTTGATATTTATTTGTAATTTAAGGAATTTAAAATGTATTAATTTTCTTCTCGGATGCTTATTTATAATTTTTGAATCTTTTTTTAATTTATTAGATTAATTAATGGTCAAAATTAACATTTTGTCGACATTAAAAGTAACAATGCACCGTTTTACTTATTAAATTATTAAGAGAAATTTTCAAAGTCAGTAATAAAATTTATCATTTAACAAATAGTTACTTGTTAAATTATTAATGGAGATTTATCATTCCAGTAATAAAAATAAATAAATATTTATAAAAATCAGTGTATATTAAATTTTTTAACAAATCTCACTAGTAATTTAATAAGTACTCATTTATAAAATAACAAGTTAACATTAAACTCCTGATAAATATTGGCATAAAAATTCAAAACAAAGTTAAAAATATATAATGATTTGCATTATATAAGTGAAAGAAATTATTAACTTAGTAATGACTATCCTATGGGTGGCCAAAAGGATGTAGGTTTAAGCCCTCTGGTTACCTTAAAAAAAAAAAATTCTCTCTCTCACAGGTCTACCACCAGTGCCAGAGCTTCAGTGGGTGTGGTTTGGCCACTAGTGCTACGGCAGTGAGGAGATTTTTGTTTTGAAAATAAGGGATGTTGTTTTATGTTTTTTTTACTAAAATTTAATTACATTTTAGTGTCTTAATTCTTCTTTGTAAATAAAATGTTCCATGGGTATTTGTCGGGCGATTTCCCTTGAAATTAATCCCCTGGACCTAGAGACCTAGATGAATTTCTTTCCTGGAATATGCAAAGCTTGGAGTTTTGGAAAGTTTTTTTTTTTTTTTATTATTATTTGTTTCGAGCAAACCTTCGAAAGTAGAGGCTAGGAAGGTATGAATGCCACACACCTCACGTCTTCGTGATCATGACAATGTCAAAAGGCCTGTCGTTTTTTCTTTGCATCTGCATCTGCTGCATCTTTCCTTTCTCTTTAGAAAAGTACCCGCACGTACGGTGACGTGTTGAAGATTAAAGAGTGAGAAGAGTTCATACAACATCTAAAATGATATCAGTTGATTAAATGAGTGGAGATATTAGTTCACAGTTCAACTTAAGCTTTAATCACAATTAAATCTAAATGGTAATCAGAGCCAATATAAATAAATTAATATATTTTATAATTTATCTTAATTTTTTTTTCATATTATTGTAGTTAGGGTTGTGAAAAAGTACGTTAATCCAGTTTAATACAGTGCAACTCGAGACAAATTCGATCCTGTTCAATTTAAATAAAATTATCTTTCAGGACAAAAGAAATCAAAAAAATCAAACTTTTCTTTAAGTTGAACTAGATAAGAACCGAGCACCTGTATCACTTGGTCCGGTCTTAGAATTTATTTAATGTATAATAATAATTAGTATTTTTTGTGTTTTATACTTGTAAAGTTTGAATATTGAGCAAAATTCTAATATTGACCACCTAATTTTTCTTCTTTTATTGATAAAATTTATTGTTAACTTGGTATAATGAACTTTAAATATGTTAAAGGTTATTTAATGTTATTAAAAGTTGTTTAATTAAATTATTTGTATTGTAATTGGAAATATTTTTTGTTGTTTGTCGGAGATTATTTTGAATTTATAATTGGTTGTTGTTGTGATACATTTTATATGACTACATTAATCTTTATTACGTTAATTAAATTTATTATGTTAAAATAATTACTACTTCTCCATAGATAAAAAAAAAGTCAAAGTAAGATACTATATAAGATTGAAACCACTCTCTTAATTATACCGGACTAGTTTAATCCTATTTAATTTCAAATTATATTAAAATTAGATCAAAATATAAATTGTTTTAACTTAATTTTTTTTTATAAAAAAGAGTAGATTTGAATTAGGTTAAAGCGCTCTCAGGTCACTCCCTTTATGTAGCTATAGTTGCAGTGTCGCGTCCACCTTCATTAAATTTTAAAAAAAAAAAAGCAAACATGAAAAGAAAAGAGCAATAAAGGCGCGTTGGGAATGTGTTTGGTGGTGGAAATCGAAAAGCCGACTTGAAAGCAGAGTGGGGTCCTTTGTCTTTGCGGCAGTGGGAAGGAAGAGCAATTTCAGTTGTGCGTTCTCATTCACTCACTCGTCTTTCTTTGTAGCTCTGCATCCTGCCGACATATCTCGTTCCAGCATGTCAATGGCATTTGATCAAATATTTTCTTGGTATATCTCTTCTACGTTTCTTTATTCTATTATTAACCATAAATAATAAGTCTCCCTCCCACACCACTCACCTGTAGGATATCGATAAATGGTCTGAAAACGCAGGAAACCAACACATTTGTAAACACCGGTTGCGTCGATGTATTTTTTTGAAAAATTTTTAATTCATAATTCTAAACTAAATTCACACCTATCTTTATCTATTAAGTAATAGTAAATGAAAGAATGAACAAGCATAAGAAATGTGAATGAATTTTGTGTGTGTAAATGTATATTTTTCTATATTTTAAAGTTATAAATTTAAATTATGAAATAAGTATAATTTTTTTGTGAAATGATAAAATATTGATGGATATTATTTTTCTATTATATAGCATTTTGTTTGAAATTTAAACATTAATTTTCATTCCTATATATAATTATTTTTATATATTTAAAAAATATTTATCTATAAACAGTTGGTTCCCAGTTTAGTAGTATACATCTAAATTTAATTAACATCCATGCATGACTTATTGGGGGACCCGTTTGACCTGTGTGATCTAAGGAGTAATAAGGATCCATTGCTCTAGTGACAGGTCACAGGGATTCGACGGGGGATTCCAGAGATGACCATGTCCTTCAATTCTTTGGCTTTGGCCCTGCTTTCATTCCTTTCTCATCTCATCGTAATTCTCACGGTCCAGCTTGATTTCCCGAATTGACGTATTGGGATTGCTTCCATGACAGAGGAAACTATACAAACGGAAGTCACTACCACACTAACCTTACGGCCTTTCTTTCCAGTTTCACTTCCGACCCAAAATTGACTATGGCTTCTACAATTCCTCTAAAGGCCCAAACCCTGCAGAATCTACGTGCTCGGACTGTGCAGAGCAGATTTGAAGCGAGATATTTGCCTTAGATGTCTCGGAAATGCCACAATCTCTGTCCTAAAGAAATGCCACAAATCAGAAGGAGGCATTCGGATTCAATGACGGATGCATGTTGCGATACTCAGACCACTCAATATATGGGTTATATCAGACCCTAATGATTTTGCCGGAACTTCTTCTGATGTGAATGCAACAGATTTGAACTACTTCAGTGAAACGGTGAATAATCTGTTGCAAAATCTAACCACAAAAGCCGCAGCTGGTGACTATCGTCGTAAGTTGCAGCGTCAATGCAGAAGGCTTGTATCAGACACCTATTTATGGCCTTGTTCTGTGCACGCCTGATTTGTCTGAGCGAGATTGCAAAATCTGCTTGGAGGAGGCTATCGTGGAACTCAATGATCGTTTCGAGTACAGAACTGGTGCAAAGGTTCTCACATGAACTGCTTTGTTAGATATGAGCAGTACCTCTTCTATGATAAAAGCTGTTGTTGATTCCCTACAGCAACAGCCATCTCCTTCTGCCCCATCGCCATCTGTACCAGCACCAGGTATCTTTTCCAACTCAAAAAAAAAAAAAAAAAAAAATCTCGTCAATTAATTTTTTTTTTAGGTGTTCCCCTCAATTAATATATTCAACATGATGTATCTCTGATAATTGATAACTGAATTGACAAGTTCCGCTTAATAACTGACAAGTAAAATTTATAGAAATGACAAGTTTCAACAGTAAAATTGACTTGAAAACTAAGTTTTGTCATGTATATAATATTTTGCTTTATTAAATCAATAGGCATTGGTTGCTTATAGACCTCAATTTTTTTTTTTTTTTTTGGGTGAACTGGAGTGTCATGGGTTTAAGTGGTTGCTAGCGGTCGTCGATGGTGCTCTGGCTGTTGGTGATGGCTTCAACGATAACAGTGGAGGGATGGAATTTTTTTCAATAAAAGGGAATTTTGTTAATTGAGTAACAAAATTTAATTTCAATTTAATCCCTCATTTCAGCTAAGATGTTTCAAAATGTTTTGATCCTTGATTGAAAGTTTTGTCCCTATGTTTTCCTTGAATGATATTCTCCATAATTTTCCTATATTCTGTTGCTTGATAACACAAATGACATAGTTGAATGTTGTTTTCTAATCAGGAGAAAGAGGTGGTAGTGGATCACAAACCAAAACTATCGTCAAGATTATTGTCCCCATTATGGTTTTGGTGACACTTTTTTGCTTCCTGAGTTACTACCTGCTCAAGAGAAAGTCAAGGAAAAGCAGTCAAGCAGTTCTCAGAGAAAATTGTAATCTACCTTAGGCATTCACTTTTAAAATTCAAATTATGTTTTTTTTTTTGGTAATCCAAATTATGTTTATTTTAATTATAACATGTTTAATTTGATATTCATATATGTTGGTCTAGTTGGGGATGAAAGCTCTAGCCTAATTTTCCTTGCAATTTAGCTTGGCTGTAATTGAAGCTGCAACAAATAACTTCTCTGAAGAGAACAAATAGGAAAAGGTGGATTTGGAGAAGTTTACAAGGTAATCTACTGGACTAAACTAATCATTTATCTTTTATATAGTTAATTATTCTATTATGTTTCTTTAGGGCATTCTTCATGATGGAAGAGAAATTGCTATAAAGAGACTCTCAAGATGTTCTTTACAAGGAACATTAGAATTCAAGAATGAAATTTTACTAATTGCCAAGCTTCAGCACAGGAATTTAGTGACTTTACTAGGATTTTGCATGGAAGAACAAGAGAAAATTCTTATTTATGAATATGTGCCAACAAGAGTGTTGATTTCTTTTTTGTGTGTATGTAACTTCTAACCATTTCTCTTCTTTTTCAATTGAACTTCCAGTTGCATGCTTTATATATGGATTTATTTTTCAACGAACTTATTACTATCTTGCATTTTCTTCATATTTGATTTCCTTGTGTAGATCTTGAAAAACAAAGATTATTAAGTTGGTTTGAGCGATTTAAAATCATAAGAGGAGTTGCACAAGGACTTCTTTACTTACACGAACATTCTCGTCTCAAAGTTATTCATCGCGATCTCAAACCGAGTAATATTTTATTAGATAACAAGATGAATCCAAAAATATCAGATTTTGGTATGGCAAAAATGATTACTACAGATGAAGACCAAGGAAGCACAAATAGAATTGTCGGGACATAGTAAGTCTTCAATTCTTGTTTCGTCATTTCCATTTGGTTATCTTATTTAATAAGTTGCATGAGAAACATGGCTTCATCTATCCTGTGTATTACCATCCTGTGCAAATTCATCTTAGCATGTTTTTTACATTATCTAACACCCTTGTTGTTTTCTGTTTTGTTTTGTTTTTGTTTATTTGTAGTGGTTACATGGCTCCTGATATATAATGTATGGACAATTTTCTGAAAAATCTGATGTATTTAGTTTTGGAGTTATAGTTTAGAAGTGCTTTGTAGCAAGAAGAATGCAAGATCTCATGAATCCTAAACAAATTTGCTAACTGTTGTTCCTATAACATATATAATAATATTGTCAATGTATAAGACGAAAACTGAAAATCATGAATTTGATTATCTAATATTTGAGAAATTATTTCAGGTCTGGAATCACTGGAATGAGGGTACACCATTACAAGTATTGGACCCTTTTCTAATGGAATCTTCTTGTGATACTGAAGTAATCAAATGTGTGCAGATCGGGTTATTGTGTGTTCAACGAAATCCAGATGATAGGCCAACAATGGCTCAAATTGTTTCGTATCTTGCTAATTTTTCCATCGAATTACCATCTCCAAGAGAACCTTCATTCTTCATGTATTCTAAATCAACTACTGTAGCTGGATCTGGTTCAGATCAGGCTTCTCAAAGTTCCAAAGTGACCATTTCAAATGAAATGTCTGGGACTGAACTCTTGCCTCGATGAAATGCTCTCATCTTTTATGTATTTATATATGTTCATGTCATGGATCTAATTCTAATGGAAGCATTCACTTTCATTTAGAGAATTAATAATGCTTATTCTGCATGTCAATTTCCTCGATCCAATCAATTCCTTTAAATTTGAGTATCAGTGCTTTCTAAATCACATTGTGTTCTCAAAAGACAAAAGACTTCAACGTTTGGCATATGGGATTATATATGAGCCCTGAAAAAGCAGAGCTGTGCAGGGAAATTTGTTAGCAGGAAATTGTACAGGAGATATTTCTGTAACTGATATGAACCATGGTGATTGACTGATTGATCTAAATTATACAACTCGGTTTTGAGAGAAGCTATGATTTACCTTTCAAACTAATATTAGCTTGGCTTGTTGTAATTAAATATGAGAGAATCATTAATTTAGAATGATTAGACTGTTGATGAATCATGTCTTTAACCTGAAAGAGAAGGGGATAAAAAAGAAGGGAAGAAAGAAATGAGTCCTGTACAATATTTCAAAATGAGTCCCAGGTCCCAGACAATGCACAAGAGACATCTCTGAAACATTACGCTATAACTGTTTGAATTCTGCACTAGGAGCCCTTAGAGCTTGTTGCTCATCCCGTGAAGGGGGTTATTTCTTAGTTAAACATGCAATGTGAGGTTTTTGAATTGCCTCGATTCTTCAGTACTTCTTCTCAGTACCTCTTGGTTTCCCCTGCTTCTAAAGGTAAGGTTTCTGGTTCTGATTAGTTTGATTGTAGTCTGCAAAAAGAAGGCATGCCAATGTAATCGTTCGTAGGTTCTTTCCATTTATGAGCAGGAGGGAAATGGAAAACATGGATGCTTGTGCTGATTATATGTGCATCAGTGTTCATATTAGCAGTTTTTATTGGTTTCTCCATTGCCTATTTCCATAAAAAACAAGGGGAAGACAGGTGAATTTTTTCTATAATTTTTCATCTGTTGGCTATGAGAAAATAGTGCAAGAATTACCAGCCTTAGTTCTTCCATTTTTTTTTTTTCAATTTCCCCCTTTGAAAACAAAATGAAATAGATAATTATCTTGTAGATTAATGTAAATATTTAAAGTATTTTATTTTTATTCTAGAGTAGCTTTATGTATTTTATAGGTAAGATTCTTGTTTTAAGTATTTTGACTTATATGTGTGTGTATGTGTGTGTGTGTATATATATATACTGTTGTGGAGCAGAGCTCCATATGTTGTTTGGACCATTTACGTTTGTTGATATACTGTGAGGAACTTGACAGTAATTTTTTTTCCTTAACTCTCTTAATCTCTTTATATTTTTTAAAAGATAATAAAAATTAATCTTGCATATATAAGGATTGTTTATCTATTTTAGACTCTCAAATTATTGAGAATAATCCCTGAAGATAATCCCCTAATTTAAAATCCCAATCCCCATTGGAGAGTCCTAAAAAGAAGTATGATTCTTTATTTTATTGTATCATTATTATTTAGTATTATTCTTATTCTTTTATTATATTATTTATTTTTATTAAAATTATCAAGGGGAAACTGTTCCATTTTCTTTTACAAAAAAAAAAAAAATGCCACCTTCTTCAATACCTTCATCACTAATGTTGCCACCCTATGATTGAGACGGAATGCATGGATAGAATCAAAATCATTGACCAGTGATAAAAACTCGTGAAAACACCCCCCCCATTCAATGTTTTTATTTCTTGATTAGAATAATAACGTTTACCAGATCATTACTAATCTAATCTAAGTAACTCTAAGTTCCTGTAACTTCCGGCTCCATTGTTAATCCTCCTTTCAATGTTATTAATGCTAGTTGTGCTTCCTTTTAGTCTTGTATCCCAGATGAGAAATTTCCCAACCTTTTCTGACCCTCTTATAAAATCACATGGTTTCTAAAATATGTTGTAAAATTTCTCTTTAATTTATATTCATTTTTATGTAATTAATAAATTATAACTAAAATAAATTAAATAAAAATTTTGCTTATTTCAATTTAAGTAATTGTTCATTTACGAAACTGATGTTGTTGAGCACTTAACACTTTCTCCATGCAGGATTGCCTCCCAAACTTATTTGATTTTGCATGGCATCCTTTCCATTTGTTAAAAAGGTTTTTCAAATTTCTCTTGATTGCTTTTAATTCATTTTTTTATTTTAAAAAAAATATTCTTATTTTTTATATTTGCACATCATCTTTGCCTAATAAAAACTTCAATCAAACCAATTAAAATTAACATGAGTGGTAGAGACTTTCATCACTTAAGTAAGTGGTTGGAAGAGGTGTTTCCATTACTCTCCAATACTGTGGGAAAATATTCTATGTCATTAGCAGAGTCTGTACATTATATTTACAAAATTATCCTTACCTTAGTTTATTTTAAAAAAAAAAAACATAACTAATCAAGCATTGATCTACCGGTTTCGCCGATGATACGATTTTTTATTTCTTGATTAGAATAATAACGTTTACCAGATTATTGTTGATTTTAGCAGCTCAAAGTTCCTGAAACTTCCTGCTCAATTATTAATTATCCCAATAATGTTACTAATGCTAGTTTTGCTTCCTTAAAGTCCTCTATCCAGATGAGAAATTTCCCAACTTTTTCTGACCCTCATATGAAATCATCATATCTTGCCTAAGCTAGCCTGCTTTATATATTCATTATGTCTTTGTGGCTAAAAGATTATAGATTTTTGGCCATGTTTTTCTTCATCTTTCCCATCTTTTTTTTCC
The DNA here is from genome assembly GCF_029017545.1 of Prosopis cineraria. Taxonomy (NCBI): domain Eukaryota; kingdom Viridiplantae; phylum Streptophyta; class Magnoliopsida; order Fabales; family Fabaceae; genus Prosopis; species Prosopis cineraria. Next base: position 5,152,882 of record NW_026555345.1, on the reverse strand, counting down.
AACTTGTCTCTGGTTCAGACCCTCTCTACACTTGGTGTCCACCAGAATTCCAAAATTACACACTAAACTCTACATTTCATAACAATCTTGAGCTTCTTCTAGAGTCACTTTCCTCTAGCATTTCAGTCTCAGGTTTCTACAAGACATCCATTGGATATGACCCAGATAAGGTCTATGGACTGGCACTATGCAGAGGAGACATAAACTTGAACTCCAAAATCTGTAAGGACTGCGTTGAGAAAGCAAGCCAAGATATACTCAAGTTATGCAGGAGTCAAGATGCTATGATATGGTATGAGCTTTGTCATGTAGGATACTCCTTTCAGATGCTTACTTCAAGAAAGGCTTACGCTGAGAAGTATCTAGATGAAAATAATCAGGCAAAGAATGTGTCGGATCCTGATCGATTCAGAATTTTTCTGATGTATCTAATGAATAAGCTGTCCAATGAAGCTGCATTTTTTCCTTCCAAGAACAAGTTTGCTTCTGGGGAAGTTGAATTTTCTCAGGAAATTACAATTTATGGTCTAATACAATGCACAAGAGACATTTCTGAAATATCATGCCATGAATGTTTGAGTTCTGCGCTCCAGGAACTTGAAGCTTGTTGCTCAGACCGTCAAGGTGGGATAGTTCTTAGTCAAATATGCAATGTGAGGTTTGACTTGTATCAGTTCTTCAATACTTCTTCTCAGTACCTTCCGTCTAAAGGTAAGGTTTCTGATTCTGACTGGTTTTTTGGTTTTTGCATCAACAAGGCATATCAATGTTATCATTATCGGATTCTTGCCACTATAAGCAGGAGGGAAAGGGAAGACATGGATGCTTGTGGTGATTATATTTTCATCAGTGTTCATATTAGCAGTTCTTATTGGTTTCTGCATTGCCTATCTCCTTAAAAAACAAGGGAAAGACAAAGGTGAATTTTTTTTATGACTTTTCATCCGTTGACTATGACAAAATTGTGCGAGACTTACCAATCTCAGTTCTTGGATTTTTCATTTTCCCTTTCTTTTAATAAACAAAATGAAATAGATAACAAAAAAGGCGAAAAGATTCAACTGCAACAATTGGTGAGCCCCTTGAGTACAACAAATACACATGATGGAGAATCAATTAGTTCTGAAGAACTTTTGTTCATGAGTTTTGGAACAATTAAGGTAGCCACTGACGACTTTTCTGATTCAAACAAGCTAGGACAAGGAGGTTTTGGTGCTGTGTACAAGGTAAAATGATCTCTGGAATTCATTTCAGCCTAAGTATCAGGAAACAAATCATCATGCAGTTTATGATTCAAAAAAAAGGTCATTATCAAAGAAGTATAATTTCCAAACAAGTCATTATGCTGTTTAAGGTTTGCTGTTTTTGTAGGGTATATTAAATGATGGCCAGGAAGTAGCAATCAAGAGGCTTTCAACAGGATCTGAACAGGGCTCAGATGAATTCACAAACGAGGTTCTGCTGATACTGAAACTTCAACACAAGAATTTAGTGAGGCTTCTAGGATTCTGTTTAGATGGAGAAGAAATGCTTCTTGTTTATGAATTTTTGCCTAATGGCAGCCTTGATGCTGTCCTTTTCGGTGAGTCCTTTTCCTTCACCTTTCAAACCATTAAGATAATAAAATATTCATAGCTTTATCCACTTTAGAATGGCGAAGCATTTCATAACAAATTAATCACTGTTTGTGGCCAGATCCAAGGCGACGAGCACAACTAAGCTGGATTAAACGTGTTGATATAATAGGTGGAATAGCAAGGGGGATTCTTTATCTTCATGAAGATTCTCGACTAAAAATAATTCATAGAGACTTGAAAGCAAGTAATATATTATTAGACTATGACATGAACCCAAAAATCTCAGACTTTGGAATGGCAAGAATATTTTCAGGAGCTGAAGGTGAAGCTAATACTGCTACTATAGTTGGCACATAGTGAGTATTACTTAGGTTCTTGTTCGTTTTTCTTTTATAATTTGCATATATTTGTTTTCTTGGCAAAGAGTTTATGACTTTGATATTTTCAAATTTTTAGTGGATACATGGCTCCAGAATATGTTATGGAGGGACTATATTCCATAAAATCAGATGTTTTTAGTTTTGGAATGTTGTTGCTTGAAATTATTACTGGGAGACGCAATACAGGTTTCTCTCACTCTAAACATGCACATAACCTTCTGGCTTATGTAAGTATTATAGATAATAATAAAGTTATCCATGAGACTTTGTTATTTAAAACTTTTAGGCGAATGACCAGTTTCTATCTCTCTAATGTATGCATCACCATTGATTGGTTGACTTGAAGAGTCGTTCATTATGCAGGCATGGCATCTATGGAATGAGGGAAATACAGTGGAATTAATGGACCCTCTAGTAGCTGATTCATGCCCTGAAGATCAGTTTCTAAAATACATGCATGTTGGATTATTATGTGTTCAAGAAGAAGCATATGAAAGACCAACCATGTCTTCTGTTGTTTTGATGTTGAAAAGTCAATCCCCAACACTTGGTCAACCCCAAGGGCCACCCTTCTGTGAGGGAAGAATCACTGGTAGTGATCACAATGAGGCTGAAAATGAACAATGCTCCGTCAATAACTTGACAGTTTCCGATATACTGCCCCAGTGATCGGATTTGAAAACCTTCCAGTAAAATTTTCCTTTTATTCTGTAATACTGTAGTTAGATAAGTCAGGCCGTTCAAGTTTTAACTAGATTTACAATTTTCTTTTTCTTTTAACGTATAAACAAGGCTAATTGGTTTTTTGTTGTTATTGTCGACCTGTAAAAATGCAGGCCTAAATTGTGGACCCAGTAATGCATGGGATTTTTTATTTGAAAGAATTATGTTAAAGTTCCGTATAAAAAACTTAATTACCATAAGATTCATTAATAATTATCAATGGCTTTCATTTAATGGTTAATGAATCTTCTGGTAATTAATTTTTTTATGTGAGATTTGGATGTAATTTTCTCCCTTTATTTCCACCTCTCACTTGTTTCTTGTACATGAGGTATGAGAACAAGTGAGACAAAATTTTACCAGGCAGAGAGAAGAAACCAAGTTGTCCCTCTGGATATCTGCGACTATATATATATATATATATATATATTCTCTATGCTTCTATGCAAAAATGAATCCATGTGAGGATTAATCAGATTGTGAAAGTTGTTGAATTTTGATTCCAAATGGCTAGTCATTCTGAAGCATTAAGCAGAACCAATACCAAACTTCTGTAAATTTGTTTTATGGGCATATAGAAAATTCCATGTAAGACAGAAGGATGGTAAGCAGCAACTACAATAGGACAATTTGTCCCAAGCATTCCCCGTCAAGAATTTGATTTTTGCAAGGAAGTTAACTTCCGGGAACGAAATTGATAAAATTTGTTAAGAAAGTTCAAAGTAATTCATTTTCGCGCGTAAGCAAGTTTTATAATTCAATGACTTTTCACCTCTAGTTTGGGCATGAAACTATGACTGCAAGCAAAACCCAACTCAATCTCATTTAGTAAAATATTGAATTTGAAAGTCAATTCAATCGTTCAATTAGTTTAATCAATTTGAAGTTATCTTGGATTTGCAGTTAAATCTACCAAGTTAGCTGGTTCTTTCTATGACCAAAAGTCATCCATGAATAGTTTTCAGGTTACTCCCTGAGACATCTAAGGTCACTGTCATTGTTAATTGTTTAGTTTCTTTGATGTTGATAACATATTCGTGTTTTCCTACGGTTATTTTATTAAAGAAATAAAAAAAATTTAAATTATTTTACATAGACTTAAGGATAATGTCGAGAAAAACGTGTTCTATGTTGCTTGAAAAAAATGCCACTCATAATCATCATCACTAATGTTGCCGCCCTTTGATTGGGCGCAATGCATTGTCAGAAATTAATCAAAATCACTGACCAGTGATAAGCTTAGAAGGAAACCGACAATTGATTCTTTTTTAAACAAAAATTAGAACAGTAACGTTTACCAGATTATTGCTGATCTAAGTAGCTCATAGTTCCGGCAACTTCCAGCTTAATAATTAATTATCATTACAATTTATTAAAGCAAGTTGTACTTCCTTTTAGTTTTATATCCCAGACGAGAAATTTCCCTGCTTTTTCCTATCCTTGTATAAAATCATCATAACTTGCCTAGCTTAACCAGCTTATTTATACATTTATTCTGTCTTTGTGGCTAAAATTTTATAGATTTTCAGCTATGTTTTTCTTCATCATTCCCATCTTATTTTTTCACCTTGTCTCTGGTTCAGACCTTCTCTTCACTTGGTGTCCACCCGAATTCCCAGATTACACCCTAAACTCTACATTTCATAACAACCTCGGGCTTCTTCTAGAATCACTTTCCTACAATATTTCAGTCTCAGGTTTCTACAACACATCCGTTGGAGAAGACCCAGATAAGGTCTACGGACTGGCACTATGCAGAGGAGACATAAACTCCTCAATTTGTAATGACTGCGTTGACAAAGCAAGCCAAGATATACTCAACAAATGCAGAAGTAAAGATGCTATGATATGGTACGAGCTTTGTCAAGTAAGATACTCCTTTCAGATGTTCATTTCAAGGATGGTTTATACTGGGAAGTATCCGGATGAGAACAATCAGGCAAAGAACGTGTCAGTGTCAGATCCTGTTCAATTCAGCCGGGTTCTGATGTATTTAATGAATAACCTGTCTATCGAGGCTGCATTTGTTCATTCCAAGAACATGTTTGCTTCTGGGGAAATTGAATTTTCCCAGAACATTACAATTTATGGTCTAGTACAATGCACAAAAGACATCTCTGAAACATTATGCTATAGCTGTTTGAGTTCTGCACTAGGAGACCTTGGAGCTTGCTGCTTATCCCATGAAGGTGGGACAGTTCTTAGTCGAACTTGCAATGTGAGGTTTGAATTGTCTCCGTTCATCCATATTACTTCTAAGTACCTTCCGTCTAAAGGTAAGGTTTCTGATTCTGATTAGCTTTTGCATCAAGAAGGCATGTCAATGTTATCATTAACAGATTCTTGCCGTTCATGAGCAGGAGGGAAATGGAAGACATGGATGCTTGGGCCTATTATATGTGCATCAGCATTAATATCAGCAGTTATTATTGGTTTCTGCACTGCCCATTTCCATAGAAAACAAGTGGAAGACAGAGGTGAATTTTTTCTACAATTTTTATCTCTTGACTATGAGAAAATAGTGCAAGAGTTATCACTTGCTATTCTCACTTTGATTTTTCATGTGTCTTTTTTGTTTTGCTTGAAAACAAAATTAAATAGGTGATGAAAAAAGCAAAATGATGCTACTGCAACAATTGGCGACTCCAAAGAGTGTAACAATTACACAAGATGGAGAATTAATTAGCTCTGAAGAAGTTGTGTTCATGAGTTTTGCAACAATAAAGGTTGCCACTGACGACTTTTCTGATTCAAACAAGCTAGGACAAGGAGGTTTTGGTTCTGTGTACAAGGTAAGATAGTCTCCGAATTTCATTTGAACCCAAGTAATAGCAAACAAGGCATTATGCATTTATGGTTCAATTTTTGGGAATTTCAGGGTGTTCTTCCAGGTGGAAATGAAGTAGCAGTTAAAACGTTATCAAGGAAGTCTAGGCAAGGGACAGAGGAATTTAAAATGAGGTCATTCTGATTGCAAAACTTCAGCATAAGAATCTGGTGAAGCTTTTAGGATGTGGATTGGAAGGAGAAGAAAAGTTTCTCATATATGAATACATGTCGAATCAAAGCCTTGACAAATTTATCTTTGGTCTGTTGGCCTTTCCCCCTTTTTTTTTCATAAGGTTTTTATCTACATGTCAGTACTGACTGCAGATTTTGGTGTTTTTATTTCTTAAGATCCAGAGAAACGCTCACATCTTGATTGGAATATATGCTATGGGATTATCATGGGGATAGCTAGAGGATTACTTTATCTTCATGAAGAGTCGAGACTTAAAATCATTCATAGAGACTTAAAACCAAACAATATATTGCTTGATCAAGATATGGTTGCAAAGATATCGGATTTTGGTATGGCAAGAATTTTTCATGAAAATCAAAATGCTATTAACACCAAGAGAATTATGGGAACATAGTAAGTAAATTTTCATGTTTGCCCCATAATTAATATGCTTGGCTCAACTTATTTTCATCTCTTATTGTTGAAATAAGTGAATGATCATTTAGATGATAATTAGTTTTATCGTTCACTTGTTTGCTATATGCATTGAACCATTCCATAGCTTTTTAAGATCATTGACATATTCAAATTGATATTGAGTCAACGTTAACTTTATCTTTTAGAGAAACAATCTAAATTTTATTTTGAAAAAATAGCATAAGATGTTTAACTAAAGGAAAAAAAAATAGTTTGGGCCAGATTATATGTATATATCTATGTATATTGTTGCTTTCGACTTTTTTTGTGACAAATTCAAGGTTGATGTACATAATAGTGGATACATGGCTCCGGAATATGTAATGGGGGGATTGTTTTCAGTAAAATCTGATACATTCAGCTTTGGTGTCATCTTGCTTGAGATCATCAATGGGAAGAGAAATAATGGCTTTTATACAACTAAACTTGCCCCTACCCTACTAGCATATGTACGTTTCATCATTCACTTGATACTTTACTGCTACTAGTCCTGGCCATAAAGTTTCATGAAAAGTAATAAGTTCGAATAATGCAGGCATGGAGGTTATGGAATGAAGGGAAAGAAATGGACTTTGTGGATGCTCATCTATTGGAAACTTGTCTTGAGTCAAAAGTTTTAAGATGCATGCACGTAGGACTGTTATGTGTACAGGAAAACCCAAAAGATAGACCCACCATGTCAAATATTATGGTTATGTTAGGAAGTGAGTCAATGTTTCTTCCACAACCTAAACAACCTGCATTTTCTTTGGGTACATCAGTTCAAGTTGATCCATCATTGATGACAAATTCCTTTGTGAATCATGTAGTGCTCTCTAGTGTTCAACCTAGATGATATATGACCAACACTTATATTATTCTTGACATAACATTGAATATACATGTTTTGTTTTGTGGTTGCGATTGAATCAAGTTACTTGTCTAGTTTAGTAGCTAAGCTTCTCGAGCTTCTAACACGTTTTGTTAACTCTACAGGTAAGTTTTTTGGTCAGCTACACAAGTAAGTTTGATAAATTAAAACATTTCAAATTTTGGCGCATTAGATTATGGTTATTCAAAAAAACAAAGAAGTGAAATATAATTTTGAACTGAAAAATTAGGAGTCTGTTTTTTACCTTATATTAGAAAGACGCGATCAACAGTAGAACTAGGATCTAAGGTTAGGGTGGTGATGGAGTCAAGATTGTTGGCACAAGGAAAACTTTTTTATCTCTTTCAAATTCACTATTTCTCTTTTCTCCTTTCTTTTTCTTTGTTTTTTAAGTTAACTTTCAATTGCAGACTTTTAAGTGCAACATATTAATAAAAGACATTCAATGAATTTACTCTTGAGTCTTAAATCTTTATTCTTCATTGCCTTTTTTGTGACCAATCCCTAATTAGCATGCGACATGAGAATGACAAGAGTCTGGTTTAGTCAAATTATTTTTTTTCTATTTTTTAGTCAAATTATTAAATAATAGTAATGTTTTTTGACCAACATAAATAATATTGATATTTAAGCATATTGAAATTATAGGCTAATATTCACTAGACTTTAAGTTAAAAAATTAAATTTTAGTTATAGGCTAAAAAGCAAAATTAAAATGGGTTTAAAGTTTAAAATATTAAAATAAGAGGTGTAAAGTATAAGAAGAGAGGGCAACTTATAAAATATAAACTTTATAGACGTCATTTCTCCCAAAGTCCCCTCAACTACATGTGGTTCCGCCAGAGACTCGATACCTTAGCATTTGGCTTTGGAATAAAAAGTAATGAAAATGAATTCAAAAGATTCATATTGTTAGATGGTATCGAGAATGGGTTATCTCCTTCTATTCATAAAATTAGTTTTTTTAAAACACAAACTTAAAATTGCTGGTAAAAATGAAAAATTAAAGGGTATTTTTATATGTTAAGTATTCATGCTAGAGCGTTTGATGTCATGAATTTTCCCCCTTCAACAAGTTGGTAGTTGAAAGAGTATTTTAGTCTTTTTCATGGGTAAAAATAATATTTGTATATTGAATACTTTTTTTAGATTAATTAATAATCAAAATAATAGTTGTTAATAACAAAGATAACTGTTTTCAATCCTTAAAAATACATATTACATGCATTTTTTTGGGGAAAGTAAGAATAACCTTCAAATAAATTGGCTAATTGTCTCTGCAAAGCAATTTCACGTCTAGACTCTCCTCAAAAAAAAGAAATTCTTGTTTAAAATATGGGCTGAAGCTAAATTGTTTGTTTGGCCCATAATACAGAACTTGGGAAAATAGTTTTCACAAACAAGGATCGAATAAGGAATTAAATGTAATTAAAATTTTATGAAAAAGATAAAAATGCCTCTAATTTTCTTCCAACAAAATCTCGCCACTATCACTAGAACACCACCAATGGCTGATAGAGCCCTGACACCAAAGATAATTATATTTAATTAATTTTTTAAGATAGTTAAGGTTTGAACCCTTAAGTCCTTGGTCACCAAAAGAAATGATAGCCATTGGGCTACCAATCTTTTTAATAATATAATGTATAAATTTATATATATATATATATATATATATTCTTAAATATATTTTCAATTTCCAAACCAATACTTGCCAAGGATTTAATGTTTGCTTATCATTTTATAAATAATTATTTATTAAATTAATAATAAGATTTGTTAAAAAAATTTAACATGCACTCATTTTTATAAATGTTTACTTTTTTTATTATCAAAAATTTATTAATCAAAAATTTATATAAACTTGTTATTTTAGTAAAATCTACTCGTCAAATTATTCAAAGAAATTATGATATGTAATAATGGAGACTTATCATTTTACAAATAATTACTTGTTAAATTATTAATAAAACCATGTTAAAAAATTTAATATGCATGTTACCAAAAAAAAAACTAATATGCACCACTTTTTATAAATGTTTGCTAAAATAATTTGACAAGAAATTTTTTTTAACAAATTTTTATTAGTAATTTAATAAGCAATCATTTGTAAAATGACAAATCCTATTATTAATTTTGACAAATTTTTTTAATAATCTGACAAGTAAATTTTACTAAAATACCAAGTTCACATAAACTTTGGCAAATAAATTTTTAATAATAAAATAAAGATTAAAATACAAGTTTACTCTCAAAGTTTTTAACCAAGTGCACCTCCTATCCTAAAATATTTTTTGGCATAATTTTATTCCAAAGTTTTTTAATTTGGTACAATTTCACCCTGCTGATAGGGTTTGACAGCATTGACCGTTTAAAAAAGATAATTTGACCGTTATTTACGGATTGGAATGCCACATTAAAGACAACATCACCCTTCCTCCCTTGCCACGTCAAATGTTTCTCATCCACCTTATTGTTATTGTGTTTCTCTCAGATTATCAGATTGCCTTCTCATCCATGTCATCTCTTCCTCCTCCTCCTCATTGTAACCTTCTTCATTCCGGCAAATCCCAAACACAAAACCAGCAAACTCCATAAACCAGTAATGCAAACAAAACCTAGCAAATAAAAAAAGAAGCCAATAAATCCAAATCATACGAGAAAAAATAACCCAAATATCGAACCAGAAATGAAAAAGAACCCAGTTCAAATGAAGCTTCTAAAGAAGGAAAAAAATAAGAATTTGAATCAAATAAGAAAAAAAAGAAAGAAAGAAACTAGATCAAGCAAGTAAGCCAGATCTAAGAACGCACCCATCATCTTGTTTGAATCTCCTCTCACCTGTTTAGTCAATAGCCAATGGCAATCCAAGCGACATCATGGATAGCCTCTTCTCCAGAAAGCCCAAAGGTAACGTTGTTTCAGAGCCAATGAGAGAAAAATGAAGAGAGAAGACAAGGAAGCTAGTAGTTCAGATTTTAAAGGGAAAATCGAAGACTTGAAGCCATAGGTCTCAACATCCACTAGTTCTGGGTTTTGCTTCACCGTAGCCACTTCTTCTGTAAGTTTCGAGAAGCATACTGCTGTTCACGCCTATATTTTTTAAAATTTTTTAATTTTTAAATTATGTGACGTGGCTGTCAACAAAATGAGTCAAAGTCATATAACAGTCAGCACAATCAAGAACTAATGACAAGGCAAAATTATACCAAATTTAAAAATATTAGGAGAAATTATACTAAAAAAATATTTTAGAATATGAGATGTGTCTGATTAAAAAATTTAAAAATAAATTTGTATTTTAACCCTAAACGCAATTAAACATTTATAAAAAATGGTGCATATTAAACTTTTTTTTTTGGTAATATGCATGTTAATTTTTTTACAAGTCTCCATTAATAATTTAATAAGTAATTATTTATGGAATGATAAGTTCTTATTACAAATTTTGAAAATTTTCCTTCATAATATGACAAGTAAATTTACTAAAATAATAAGTTCATAAGCTTTTGAAAAGTAAAGTTTTGACAAGAAAACAAGTAAACATTTATAAATAAGAAGTTCTCATTATTAACTTTGACAATTTTTTTAATAATTTGATAAGTAAATTTTACTAAAATTATAAGTTCATATAATCTTTTGACAAGAAAACTTTCAGTAATAAAATAAATAAATATTTATAAAAACTAATGCATATTAATCTTTTAACAAATCCTTATTAATAATTTAATAAATAACTATTAAATTTTTAATGAGTATTGATTTAAAAATTAAAAATATATTTAATTATATATATATATATAATATTTATTCAGGCAGCCCATTTTCTGGGTGACCTAAGGGTTGGGGTTTGGCCACTTTGAAAAAGTAATTAAATGCAATTGCTAAATGTTGGGGCCCTGTCAGCCGCCAATGGTGTTTTGACAACCAATAACAGCGGTGCGCTTTTTTAAAAAATATATATATATGAAGAATATTTTTATTTTTTCATTATGAATTTTAATTATATTTAAATCTTTTGGCCTTGGAGAGTAATTTTAAATTTGTTTGGTCTTTATTTGTGATAAATGTTCTTCCCAAGCTCTCTATTGTGATTTTTCACATATAAATTAAATGATCTATTCCTGGCCCGGCCTAAAGTAGAAAGCTATTATTATTGCGTGATCCTTTTGTTTACGAATATAGGAGAAACTGTCTCATGGCACTTGTTTTTTTTTTTTTAAAGCAAATTACACATTCATATAAACATTTATCAAAAAATTTTAAAATTATTACTAATAAAATCCTATATTTTCATTCACGAGACAAAAAACTCACTACTACAAAAATAAAAATTTGGTAGCATGCATTGTATAATAATTAAAAACCAAAACTCACTAAAATGAAAGTAAAAAATACTTAGGGTGGCATACCTTGAATGAAATACCACCACTTATCAATTATTTTTTGTTTATTATTGTATAAAATAACAAGAGATTTAATTTGATAGTTAATTATTTCTTTAGAATTGTTTTTTAATAAATATTTTACAGTAAATATAATATTTAACAAAAGCTTAGGTGGCATAATAGTTTTTATTTATTTATAGTAAATATATATTATTTTCAATAATTATTTTATCAGAAATATAATGCTTAATACATATTTTTTTTAATTAATATTAGGTGGCATTTCCTGTGAGGAACGCCACCTAATAGTTTTCAACTATTTTAAAAAAAATATATATTTTATAATTCATATTTTATTTTATTAAACTTAGGTGTGTTTTCTCACAGGGTTTCAATTATTGTATATAAAAATAATATATTTTAATAAAATTTTAATAAATATAATATTGATCTAAATATTTAATTAATAAGTGTTTTTAATTTATTGGTATTTGATAGTTAATTATTTTATTTGAGAATTATTTTTAATAATTACTTTATAATAACTATAATATTCAACAATACTTTATTTATCAGTCATAGGTAGCTACGTGTTTTCATTTATTTTCTTTAATGATATATATTTTTAATAATTATTTTTATAATTATTATGATATTTAATGTTATTTTTAAAAATATATAATTGTCAAATACTGTTTATTAAATATTAATATTAAAAATATATTTAAATGGGAGAGTGACCATTTCCAATGAAATGCTATCTCGTCTTGTAACTTAAAATGTTTGTTAATTGTATTATTTTCTCGTACTAATTATTAAATAGTGTTTATTAAACATTAAATGTAAAAAAAATTATTTAAATGAGAGGGGTGATATTTTAAATGATAGAAATGACATCTCTCTCATCTAAATTAAATGACTTGTTATTTTTAATATATATTAAATATTGTTTATCAATATTAATATAATAAAAAATATTTAATGAGAGAAGTGAGGTTTTTGGAGATGAAAATGCCACTTCTATCTTATAAATTGAATTTTTTATTAATTAGTATTATTTTTCAAAATATATTGTAAAATATTATTTATTAACTATCAAATATTAAAAAATTTAATTTAAATGACTGAAAATGCCACCTTTTCCTCAAAATTAAATTTTTATAATAAATAAAAATTTTATATATTTTTATCCTTTTAATTTAGACTTTTAAAATTTATTTAAGGTAATTGAATTTAATTAAATTTTAATTTTATTAGCCAATTTAACTTTTTTGAACTATCTAAATATTTAATTTTAAAATATAAATGATATCTTTAATATTTTTTTACAGTTACTATTTAATTTAATTTTATTTGTACAAATTCTTTTGATCTAATTTGAAACATATTAATAGTGATTATTTTGGATACAAAAAATATAAACATATTTAAAGATCAAGTTAATAATTAAATCTTTAAAATTTTTTTAAATTTATTTTGAGTTTATTAGGGTAGTTTTTAATTAGGGTTATTTAGGATAGTTTATTATTTTATTAAATTATTAGGTTTTTTTTTTTTTAAGAGACGCACTACTTTTTATATATAAAAGACGCAGCAGAGGACCCATGACTTTTACGAAGGAGTTGGCGGAGCAAAAATTATTGGAGAGGAGCCGAGGCGTCGTCTTCTTTTCTTCATTTACGTGAGCCATGGTTTCTCAATTTCTTATATAGTGCTGTTTCATTTTAATTCTACCAAAAGTTAATTTTTTTGTTGCAATCAATTATAAATTATAATTTTAAATTTTAATAAAGTTATTAATATTTAAAAAAATTATTTTAACTTTATTTTGATTTGTTCTTCTTTTTGTTACCTCTAAATTTTATGCTTTAATTGTTATTGTTTATTAGAATAGCTTTATTACATAATTTTTTTGGTTATATATTTTATGTGGGTTTTACTTGTAATAAGCAATTGATATGTAACATAAGAGCAATTTGCTAGACTTGGGTGATTGTTTTGTTTTATTTCTAGTGTGCTTAATATAGAAACAGTTGTTACCTTATGGATTAAGAGAGATTTTGATTAATTTATAATTTAATTTTTTTAATTTTTAAATGATAATTTAAAAAATATATAAATATTAAAATAATAAATTTAAATAAAATTAATTTATTTTATGGATGAAAAAGATTAAATTTAGGTGATTGGTTTTTGATTGATTGCGCTGCATGTGCTTGGTAATTTTTGCAATTGAACTTGTTTTAATTGTTTAATTTAAATTTATTTTTTTAAATTAATGTTGTTATAAAAAAAATTTCCTATTATATATCTTTTCATAATTATAATTCAAATAATTAATTTATTGACTCTTGTAGAGACAATTTAGGTTGTGCTTTACAATAAAATTTAATTTTTATTAATTTTGGTGCTATTCGATAGTAATGTCAGTTATTAATTAGTTTTATTTTAAAAAAAATCAGAGCTATTGTGATTTTTTAATTATTTTTAAAAATTAGAAATAGTTTTTAATTCTTCTTGAAATTTTCAAACTCTAATCTTCTTGTCTTGGTCATTCTTTCCCTCCAACTGCTTGCTTTTCTCTCTTGCAACTCACGAATTATCTATTCTCTAATTGTTGAAATTGTTCTACTCATCTTCTCTAGTTGAGATTGCTTGTACAAGTACACCAATAACAAGTTTTTTTTTATTTTTTTACCTCATATCTACCTATCCATATATATTTATGTGGATCTTCATGATTTTACTTTTATTTCTTCAATTGATTTTTTTCTTTCCACTCTTGAAGGGTTTGTTTTTTTTAATTAATTTGGTAATACGCATATTTGTTGGTGTAATAATTCTTTGGGTTTAAAGCTTTATTGAGATCTAGAGAACAGATCGTGGGATCTTCAATCTTCATGCTTTTAGTGATAAACAGCTTGGTTTTGTCAAGTTTTGGATTTTCAAGAAGATAATAATGATGATCTCTGTTAATCATTAAAGAAGTAGCTTGTTTCTAATTTAAGATCTAGCCACTTTTTCTTATATGTATTTGTTTAATGTTGAAGGATAGCCAAAACTTGTGTGATCATATGATAGCTTGTTTTTTCTTCATAGCTTGTATAAATTGTTTTTTATTCTATATTTAATTTCTATTAAACATTAGTCATATTTTTTAAATTTATTGTTTATTTATTTTATTTTAGGCATTATTTTTTTACAACTATATTTTGAAAATTGTTAATAAATCTTATTATATCTCTTAGCTAATATTTAATTTATGTCTTTTCTTATCCTTGATTTTTTATGACCTTATTAAATTATCAAAGTTTTTATATAGTATGAAATTGATTATTTATTTTTATTAATTAATTGTATATTTATGAAAAAATTATGTATATGAATTGATGGATATATAAGATATTTTATATATATATATATATATATATTAAAAGTAATGCTTTTTAATTTTTTTTAAAACGCCGCCCATTTTCTTTATTTTTTAAAAGTAAGTAGAGACCATCATTGTTACTAGCTTTTTATAGCAATTCATTAATTAATGCAATGCCATTTAAGATTTAAGATATCATTAAATTTTATAACATTTTATGAACGTCACAAAATTAAAATTTTAAATACAATTAAAATTTATTTTTATAATAGTGAAACTTTAATACAAGTTCTTATTTGACTAAGTACAAAAATATTTTAGTCCAAATTTTTATTTTCAATCATAATTATTATGCTTAACTAATTTTATTTAATTATATTATGAATTTGTAATTTTTTTTAATATTTAAAAAGGGGAGGAAGTATGACACTTGTGACCCACATATTTGTTGTGTGATGCTGTTCTCTTCTCTCCTCCACCGCGCCTTAACAGCTTTCACATTTCCTGATTGACCAATCCAAATGTGCGAGTCATTAATCATTGGACTCTTATGTGAAATCTGAAGTGTGAACGCATTTTCATCGCAGGGACACTCAAGGCGTGCATGAGACATGACTTGACTTCTAGGATGACCCGTACGTCGAGTTAAGTGACAGGCATAAGAAGTAACATGTATCCACTATTATTTGACCCAAAAAAAAAAAAAAAAGAAAATAAAAAGGGGCTCCATTATTATTGTGTCGCGCACTCGAGGCCTATTCCAGAGATGACAGCGTGTTTTCATTTCTTTGTTTTCAAAAATTTTTAAACTTTTTTAATATATATATATATAGATCTTTTTAATTTTTCAATTTTAAATTAAATTTTTAAAGTATATTTTATTTTAAACAAGTTTTTATAGTTTAATTTATTAAATTTTTTAGTCCCTAAAAATTAAAATCCTAGAATTTTTCTCCTAAAAAACAAAATTTAGAACTTTTATATTTTCATTAAAAATTATATAACTTTAAAATTAGTTATATAATTTTTATGACTTAAAATTTCTGTAATTGGATTTTCTCATAAATAATTTTTGTATTTATAGAATTTTCATTAAAATTTTAATAAAAATGTAACGGTATATTAAATTATTTTTTATTTTGGCTGAAAGAATTAAATCAAATTTTCTATTAAGTATTAACTTCAAAATTATTTTTGCTTGGGAAAGTAAGTCATTATTAATTTTAACTTAATTTCAAGAATTAATATATATATATATATAATAGATAGAACTATAAGGACATTATTAAAACAAAATAAACTACGTAAATCTAATTTAAAATTAAAGAAAATTATAAGCCTTGTAGATTAATTTTTCCTAAATTTTATATTACTGTTTCTTTTTAATTGAGCACAAGTGTGATCCTGTTGGAGATATGGATAGAAGGAGATTTCTCCTAATAAAAATTCAATCCGAGAACTATTCCCTTCAACAATTTATATTTCTCTGACCTCTCCTGATGGGTATCCTCGTCATGTAGTCTGTTTTCCACCCTCGGCATGATAATTAACAAGCATATCTCCTGAGGTTATCTTGTAATATTCTAATCAGACGTACCATCGTTCACATAACAATTAATAATTAATAATACAGGATAATCATGAGTGTGTAACCATCTAGTAGTTTGGTGTAACTTCACAGAATTCTCCCAAAGAAAAGATACAGAAATATAATACTAAAGTTTTAAGTTTAAAGTCAAAAATAAAGGTCGAGTTTGAAGGGTTGAACCTATAGACCCTATTTAAATAAGGGTTTGAACTTGAAAAATAAAAAGTTTTCAGGGTAACCGTGCTTTTGAGCCCAACATTGATAAGCCCTGAAAAAAGAAGCTTAGGCTCAAGTGGCCCTTCAAATCCTGTTCAATTTTTTTTCCTCTAATTTGGAACACACCAATTGATAAATGAGAAAAAAAAAACTAGGCATTTGATCATTCCAAGTTCTCTAGCTTTCTTCGTCTCAACTCAACCTCTCCTTCTCGCCCTCTCCTTTCCCCTAGCTATCTCATCTCTCCCTCTCATCACTTTGCTTGACCTCTGGCTCACTTCGTCTCTTTGCTCACCTCTCACTCTCATCTCTGACACAACGTCTCTTGACTCGGTGTCTTTCTCTCGACGTTCTATTACTTTAGCTTTTTAGCTCTCTTACTCTCAAGTAATTCCTCTTCTGACATAAACTTTTGTTTAGGCAATGGATGTCTAAGATTTCAATTTGATGTTCGCTTTTAAGATTTTAATTTGATTTAAAAATTTTGATCCTTCATCTTATTCTGTGAGAATTATATCAATATACCTCATTTATTTTGTTCATGAAACTTTACTATGAATTATGATGGCATCAACTCATATGTATTTAAGCTTTTAAATTATTTATTTATTTTTTAGATGATGTAAGACCTTAATTTAGTTTATGTTGAATTTTAAAGTTAAATTATAATGTTAAATATTATGATAAATTAAATTATTTTTTAAAAGAATAACATTAAATTAAATATTAATTTTTTTATTTTTTTAAATTGAGCTTTCAAACTCGATGTTAAATCCTTTTAATAAAAGTTGGATCTAAACATTTTATCAAAATTTGAGAAGTGGCCCGCCCATATTCCCATCTCAATCTAAGGCTCTAACGTTCACGAGTTTCAGGAATTAACTCATGTCATAGACTCTTTCAGATATGACAATGAGTTTCATTTCTTTGGCTTTGCCTCTGCTTTCTTTCCTTTCTTGTCTCATCATTCTCACCGTGGCTGAGCAAGAGTTCCTCCAATTCCAATTCTCCAACTGCTACTATAAAAGAGGAAACTACACAAATGCAAGTGCCTTCCACACCAACCTCGATGCCCTTCTTCACAGTTTCGCTTCTGACACCAAAATTGACTATGGCTTCTACTCTTCCTCTCAAGCCCAAACCCCTGATAGAGTCTACATACTCAGACTGTGCAGAGGAGATGTGAAGCCAAGTCCTTGCCGGAGTTGTCTTAGAAATGCCGCAATCCTTCTCCCAAAGAAATGCCCAAATCAGAAGCAGGCATTTGGATACAACGATGGATGCATGTTGCGATACTTAGATCACTCAATATTTGTGTTTTATTTGAGACCTAACAGATTTGCCGGAGGTTCTTCCCACACTAGTACAAATAGCATTTTTTACCACAGTTAAAATACATTTTTCACGACAGAAGAAGCTTTATAGTAGAAAATCATGTGGTAGTAAATAGTCATTTTTCGCCACAGGTCAAGCAGAACTGTGGCAAAAGATATCATTTTTTGCCACAGATCTAAGCTCACCTATGGTAAAAAATATCATTTTTCGCTACAGGTTTCAGCTCAACTGTGGCAAAAAATGATATATTTTGCCACAGTTCCCAACTCACCTGTGGCGAAAAATATAGTGGTAAAACATATCATTTTTCACCACAGGTCCTAGCTCACCTATGGCGAAAAATAGTATCTTTCGCCACAGGTCCAATCTCACCTATGGCGAAAGATGCGTTTAGAGATTCATATATGGCGACAGTTGTTTCTATAACTGTCGCCATATATCATCTTTTACCACAGTTATAGTGATAATTGTGGCCATAAATACTATATTTTTTTAATAGATTCACAAATAAATATATACATCCTTTGATTTCAAAACCTGCATTAATACATAAACAACAACTCCAGACACCAGTACAAATATATCTGGTACAAATATATGAACTAAAGTCTACATTTTTAATACAAATATCTAGAAAGTTTCTACTCTAATCCTGTCAATTCTAAGAAAAACCTAGACCACATATTGTGAATATGTCTTAACTCTTACTTAGAATATGGCTCTAAACTTTGAAAGTGCTGTAAATTAAATAGCAATATATGTATGAATAATAGCTTAAGTATACAACAAACATCATAATTATAAATTATTATTAATAAATTATTACCTGATCAAATGAGTGAGTGATACCATGAGTGATGATTTCATACATGAAAATCATCATATAATAATCGCATTCTACACTTCTTGATTGTTGAGGACACTATGAAGAAAATAAAATAATTAAATTTATTATATCAATAATATAATCTTTATTCTAATTAGGGAATAAATTTGAAATACTTACTTGCATTGGCACTCACTTGATTTCATTTTTTTTCTTGTCAACCATTCTCGCTAATTTTTAATATGTCACTAAAGATCTATTTACCAAATATACACACTTAGAAAACTTTAAAAATATTAAATATATGTTATTAATAACACAAAATAGAATTATTCAAAAACTTACAATTCAATCAAAGTCTTCATATCGTTGCTTATTTTCCTTTGTAGTGAACAAAACCAATATATGGTATTTTTATATGGGCAAATGATAGAAAGCATCCAATGATGACTATAATATATTAATATATTAATATCACATCATTAAGGAAATTTCTTTATAAACTAAGGGATGAATTTAAAATTTAATACCTCTCAATAATTGGTAAAAACCAGAACATCTTCTTTTGCTTGCACATCGTCTTTCCAATATAAGAAGCTCTTTGGTTCACTTTGCCACATGCAGTTAAAGGTGGAGACAAGAACCCATAATTATTATTAACACTGAGTTCATTGCATATTTTGTAGAGATACCTTTGATAATAAGAAATACGTTAGCAATAAAAAAATATTAAATATTAATTCAGAAATAAAAATGAATACTTACATGATAAAAATTTAAATTATTCCTAAATCTAACCACTCAAAAATAATGAGATCATTAATGTCTTTTCTGGCAACTCTAAACGTAATATGCTTCATAACAATATTTTTGATTACATTTATTTTATTAGAAAATTCATCCATGTTAACCACCACTGAAGCCAATTGTTTCAAATCATCTTGCACCGGTTGAGGATTGGAGCCCAGAGATTCTTTTGATTGTAGAGGTTCCTATGATTAATATATAATGAAAATTAGAAATACCTATGATATTAATTAAATCTAAAAAATTGTAATATTTTTATACCTCTTCAGTAACCTGTCGGACTAGCTTTTTCAACCAAATAATGAAATTATATTGAGCTTGTCCTATTGTTTGTACCTCCTCAGTAGGGAATAGAATAGGAGCATTAGCATCCACAACCTCTTCAACCATCACCTTTACTTGGTTATGTTGTATCTGCTGGTGGTGGACTATATTTACATCGTTATATAATTTTCCATATGCAACTACTCATTTGCCATGATCCTTCACATAAAGTATACATAGCATTCCTTGATCTGATAGGCTAGGATCACATACTGGCTCTGTAACACCATCATATTTTGGTGCTTGTTGTGGTTGCATATGCAGATTGCTAATCATTGATTGCATTTCTATCATCATGCTTGACTTGCATTCTGCTATCATCATTTGTACTTGTTGTATCGGCATAAGATTAGATAGTGGAGGTCTAAAATATTGTCTTAAACCCATACCTTTTAGAACTCCCCTAACACGGTCGGGATGCTCTTCACTCCCTAAGGCCATAGTCAATATATTCTTCCTACCAGTAGACACAAAGGTCTCTCAGAGGATGCTTCTGTAAGAGCATCCTAGAATGTGCGAGCAAATAGAAATCAATATAGTTAAAAAATTTCAATCATATGATTAAGATATTGACTGTAAAGATACGTACAATTTTTTCAGCCACTTCTCTAGCCTCTGGGGAAATAAACTCTCCTTTTTTATTCATCCATCCTCTCTTCCATGCTTGAGCATGATTAACAGGAGATGGAGGAGAAACATCTTCAATATTATCAACCCCCGCTGCTTGTTTTTTAGCTTCCCACTTCTCTTGAGTCATTATATCATAAATATATGCATACCCTCCCCAAGACATCGTATGGTTGTATAGATTTTTCTTTCGACACTCTTACCCTTTTTGACTTTTGTCCTATTAACAAATAATGAAAAGCATTTGTTAGAAATAAATTTTTACTAATACTAAACAAATTATCATATTCTTGTTTCACTTACCAAAAATTTGGTATAGTATCTATTATGAACAAATTTCATCCACGTGTCATAATCAATGAATGGATATTTCTCCCAAGGATTTTCCATGTAGACATCATTATCACTATCATCATTTTCATTGCAACTCTTAGGAAACACATATTTTCTAGTAAGTTTGGATTTAAAGTCCCTCCATCGGTCTCCAGTATACTTTAGCCACTTGTTCTTTAAAAATGAAATTTTCTTAATATTATAAGTAATCTGCAAAATAACACACATCAACAAAGAATTTAGTAACAACATAAATGTCAAAATAAAAAGTAGATATGACATATAACAATTAAAAATACCAGTATAGATTTCCAAACATCATTTTTATCACTTTCATTTACATCATCCTACTCTTCCTCCAAGATGCTGATTTTTTGACATGCCACCAAACCCACAAAACTCTTAAAAATGTTTCCTTTCTTCTTATCAATTGGTTGGCCTTTGTCATCAAAATCAAGTTGAATTTTTTCATGTATTTGGGCTAATTTAATAAGTCGTATGGCCCCTCTTTTACCTCTTTTAGAACTTGATTTGTCGGTGACAAGATTCTCTATATTTTTCCTAAAACAAATAAGATAAATAAAGTTAGTAGAAAAAAAATATAATAACATATCTCATATTCATCACTTGTTCGCAAAGCATCTATCCAACTATGGTTTATCATTACCTATTTCAAATTTCAATAAATAATTTATAATTTGAAATTTAAAAAAATTTTGACAGCATAACAGTTCACAAAGCAAGATTTCCCGAGCACTAGAACCCTCAATTTGTTCAATTTAACCTCTCAATTGAATTTTCAAAATTATCAACTCTAATCAACAACCAATTCAGCTATCACATACAACCGTTAAATAATAATCTAATTTACTTATGTAGAGCTAAAAGGATAATTGAAATACATTGTTCTATTTAACCTTTTCAAAACACCAATTTGAATAAAATTAAACAAATTTTAATGATTAAATTCAATTGAATTGTCAATAATTATTAACTCTAATAAACAACCAATTCAAACTATCACATACAGCCATCAAACAATATTTTAATTAATTTATGATAGTAGGTGTTTAAAAATTATCAAGAAACAAACAAAAAATAGTAAAAAGAACAAAAAAGATAAAATTTAAAATCAGCAAAAAAATTAATTTTGTGAAGCATAAAAAGCTAATTAAAAAATTAAAAAAACATAAAAATTGAGATGTGCAGGGGCAAGGGAAGGAAACACGATGAAAGCGGTGCTTAAAAATAGGTGTTTAAAAATTATCAAGAAACAAACTAAAAAAATAGTAAAAAAGAACAAGAAAACCAAAAAAAATCAGCAAAAAAAATTAATTTTACGAAGCATAAAAAGCTAATTAAAAATAAAAAAACCTGAAAGTTGAGATGTGCTGGGGGCAAGGGAAGCTAAATCGAAGGCGGCGGTGGTGACGAGCTGGGGGCACAGAAGCTGAAGGCGACGGCGAGCTGGAGGAACACAAGCTAAAGGCGACAGCGAGCTGTGGGATAAGGCAAGCTGGAGCTGTGGGCACTCTTCAAACTGTGGGAGCTACAAGCTAAAGGGGAATGAGGAAGTGAGCTGCAAGCCAAGGGGGAATGAGTGAGCTTGAGGATGAGCTATGGGGAAGACGAGCTGTGGGCGACTGTGATTGCTGGAGCTGTGGGGGAGAGTGACGGCACGAGCTGAGAGATCACGAGCTAAGGGATTAAGTCTTTTAACAACATTACCGGTGACAATTAACCCACTGCCTGTTGCCATAAATGTGTCTCATTTTCAGACACATTTATGGCGACAGTTCATAGGGCAACTGTCGCCGTAAACCATTTTTTTTTTAAAAATTATTTTAAGACACTTTTAATGTGTCTTAAAATAAAATATTATTTTTAAAATAATATTTTATTTAACTTAATTACGACACATTTAACTAAATCTATCTTAAAAAATATAATTTTAAAAAATAAGATTTTATTTAAAAAGTCTTATTTAATGTGTTAATTTAGACACATTAAATGTGGCCTAAAATAAAATATTATTTAAAAAATATTATTTTATTTTAAAAATAAGATTTTATTTTAATTAATTAATAATGATAGATGCCTCGGGGTCTATCGCTATAAATATGTCTTTAAAAAGATATATTTATGGCAACAGATCCCCAGGGGACCGTCGCCGTAATTCTTTTTTAAAAAAAGTCTTTGGTGACAGGCGCCCTCGGGACTGTTGTTAAAGATATTGTCTGAATTTCAAACAATTTTAATTTGTCTGGAATTCAGACAAGCTTGGGCCTATCGCCAAAGATACATCTTTGGCGACAGTCTCAAGGACGCCAGTCCCCAAAGCCTTTTAATGTTGTTTAAATTCAGACATTTTGAATCTTTGACGACAGGCCCCATCTTAGGCCTGTCGCCAAAGCCTTTTAATGTTGTCTGAATTCAGACATTTTAAAATTCAAAATGTCTCAATTCAGACGTAAATAAATAAATAAATAAAATATATAAAATTAATTTAATTTAATTATTTTAAGATTTATTTTATTTTGTCTTCTATTTTTAATATGCTCAATTTTTTTTAAATTTTAATTTTAACTTTAAAAAATATATTAATTATTCAATGTTATTAAATAAAATTTGTTAATATTTTTTTATCTAGACAAAATTAATTTAACTTAGATATTACATTATTTGTTACGAATATAATAAATAATTTTATTTATTATAATAGTCTCTAAATAAAAGTCATTTAATATTTTTTATTTTAGATACAATTAATTTATCTTCAATATTACATAATTAATTATGAATATAATAAATAATTTCGATGAAGTATAATTATCTTCTAAATAAAGTTATTTTAATATTTTTTAATTTAGAAAAAACTAATTTGCCTTAAATATTAATTTATTATTAATAAATAATAAATAATATAATTAATAATTGATTTCAATTATAATTATTTTGTAAATGAATTACATTTAAGTAATAATTTATTTTAATTATTTAATTAAATTATTTAATTTAAATATTTCTCATAAGCATTTATGGCGACAATTTATCATAGAATTGTCACCATAAATAATCTACTTTTTAAGTTAATTATCAATAAACCATTATCTCATGTATTACCACAGTTTTTTTATGAACTGTGGTAAAAAGCATGTCGTTAAATTGTTATTTTGCACTAGTGCCAAGTGTGTGTAGAAGAAGGCACGAACTACTTCAATGAAATGATGAATGATCTGTTGCAAAATCTAATAATAAAAGCCGTAGCCGGTGATTGTCGTCGTAAGTTCGCAGCATCAGTTGCACAAGGCTTGCATCGGAAACCTGTATATGGCCTTGTTCAGTGCACGCCTAATTTGTCTAAGCAAGATTGCAAAAACTGCTTGGAAGATACTATTGTGTTTCTCAATAATCTTTACAAGAACCAAACTGGTGCAGCGCTTAACAATTGGAACTGCTATGTTAGATATGAGCAGTTCCTCTTCTATGATCAAGCAGTTGCATTCACTGCAGCTCCAGCCATCTCCATCTCCATCTCCATCTCCATCTCCATCTCCATATGCACCAGGTATCTTTTCCTACTAAAAAAAATTGGTCAATTATTAATAACACAAGTGACATGGTTGAATGTTGTTTTCTAATCAAGACAAGGACGTGGTGGTCGGCCACAAACTATCGCCATCATCGCTGTCCCAATTATTGGTTTGGTGACATTTTTTTCCTTCCTGGGTTGCTACCTGCTCAGGAGAAAGTCAAGGAAAAGCAGTCAAGCAGCAGTTCTTAGAGAAAATTGTAATTTATCTTAGACATTCACTTTTAAACTTCAAAGTATGTTTATTTTAATTATAATATATTTATTTTGATATTCATAAATATCGGTTCAGTTGGAGAAGAAGACTCCAGCTTGACTTCCTTACAATTTAGCTTGGTTACAATTGAAGCTGCAACAAATAACTTCTCTGAAGAGAACAAAATAGGGAAAGGTGGATTTGGAGAAGTTTACAAGGTATAATCTACTAGACCATACTATATTCAAATTTTATATAGCTAGCCTAATTATTCACTCATGTTTCTTTAGGGCATTCTTCATGATAGGCGAGAAATTGCTGTAAAGAGACTCTCAAAATGTTCTATACAAAGAACATTAGAATTCAAGAATGAAATTTTACTGATTGCTAAACTTCAGCACAGAAATTTAGTCACTTTACTAGGATTTGTCTTGGAAGAACATGAGAAAATTCTTATTTATGAATACGTGCCAAACAAGAGTGTTGATTTCTTTTTGTTTGGTATGTAGTTCTAACCTTGTCTCTTCTTTTTGGTTAAGTTCCCATTGCATGCTTTATATATATGGATTTATTTTCTAAGGGTTAATTATTATTTCTTATTTTCTCAATTATTTGATTTCCTTTTGTAGATCTTGAGAAACAAAAATTGTTGAGTTGGTTGGAGCGTTTTAAAATCATAAGAGGAGTTGCACAAGGTGTAACATCCTCAAATTTACAAACCGATTTTTCGCAAATTATTAAAACCATTATCGTGGTAGAAAATTTTCTTACCATGATACATCCAAGACATAACACAAGTCTTAAAATATCCTAAAAAGCAATTAAAACCATGAGGGACAGACATAATCCTTATGGCATGATATTCAAATCAGAACATACATCAAGAGGGACAGACATAATCCTCTTGGTCATATAAATACTTTTAATAAAAAGGATTAGAGTTTACATGCTTCACAAAGAAGATATGTTCTAAGTTGGCACAAGATACATTGTATAATCCAAAATAAAAGGCAACGTAAAAGATGGTGTCTCATACATCATAGTTACACCTCTGGTGCTTTCTTGGCCGGACTCGCTTCTGTAAAAATATTAACCACGGGGAATGAGACTTAAAAGTCCCAGTAACCAAAAATTAATATGTAATGATACATGCGGTTGTAACTAATCATGCGATTGCTAAGTGGGCACACAAAACATTTAACTGAACAATATTTTCAAACAAACTGAACAAGTATTTAATTTGCATGACTGCACCTTATATCCTCCTTTCGCCATGCTCGGACGCCAAATCACTCGGCCAAAGGTGAGTTGGACCAAGCGACACGCCACTCATTGGGTCCAATGAGGGCTTACCACGTGGTAATAATTAACCGAACAGAAATTTCCATTAATACCATACATTAAAATACCCTGACAAGTCATGCATCATTCAAATATCCAAACAGGAATATATCCGAACAATAATATCTCATCATGATAAACAAAAATAAATTTTTTAACCCACTTGTCAATAATTTCAAACAAGTATATACAGTATTTATTTTCAATAATTCATAATTTTTCCAAACAATAAAAACAACACATAACCATTCACAAACACACCCATCACAACACATTAATAATGGTTACCTTGTGTCTTGAATAACAAGTTCCCCTTCACAACTCCTTTTTTACCACTATCTTTGTCAATATAATCTACATAATTATTTCACAATACTATATATTAATTTTACATTAAAATTAATAAATAACTCTAATTTAAAGAGTTAAAAAGTCTTAGATTTATAATCCATATTAACACTAATTTAAGATTTATGCCTCATTTAACTTTTCAAATTCTTTTCTAAAATTCTCGTACCCTAATAAACTATTTTTAAGCCTCAAATCACTTTTAGTATCATAATTTCATCCTTCTATATTTTAAAAATTCATCCAAAAATAAATTAAAAATTTTAAAATTATCCTGAAGCCTCAAATCACCTTTTTATAACCTCAAAAATACCTATTCATACTTAAATAAATATTTAATAATCAGAGGTTCATCCCTACATCTCAGATTCAACATAAATTCAACCATATAGATCTAGAGTTTAACTCAAAAATTCTTAAACATGAGTTTTAACCTCAAGAAAATATTCTATAATATTTATTATATCCCTAAGAGCTTTAACCTATATTTTTAATCCATCATATCATTAGATTAACTATCCTATAGAAAAATTTTAATCAAAATATTTACTCTATTCTACAAAATAATCATATCACTAAAAAGCTAATATTATTTAGAAAATAACTAAATAATTTTTTTTAAATGCTAATCTAAACAGGAAAGTTGGAACATACCTGAAGAAAAAGAAAATAATCCCCCCTTGCGAGAAGACGCCGAGCACGTGAGAGGAAGAGAGAAAAATAATATAAAAATAGAATTTTGGGTCCCACAATTATATTAAAAAAATTATAGGTTTGAATTTAATTATTCAGACTCTTGAGCCAAAAGTTGCAATTTCCTCTAAATTGCATCTTAGCCTCTCATGCTTCCTAATGCACACACCCTCTCCTTTTTATACATGAAGGCACCTCTTCTCTTCCCTCATCTAACCAATGTGAGACTTAGAAACAACAACCTTCCACCCCCTTTTTTTTGTTCCTTCTACCTTCTCTTTTGTTTTAACACACACATAAAAAAAATTATTTATGTATTATATCTTAACTAAATATTGCTTATGTGGTTTTAAATTTAAATTTTTAAATTCATAATTAAATACCTAACCATAATATTATTTCTAAATAACCTCAAATAATATAAATTCCTATTATTATCATTTTTTTCCTCAAAACCTAAATTCCACAATTTCTTTATTATATAAAAATCAGGATGTTACACAAGGACTTTCTTACTTGCATGAACATTCTCGCCTCAAAATTATTCATCAGGACCTCAAACTAAGTAATATTTTATTAGATAACAAGATAAATCTAAAAATATTAGATTTTGGTATGGCAAAAATGACTGCTATAGACGAAGACCAAGGAAACACAAATAGAATTGTTGGAACATAGTAAGTCTTAAATTCTTGTTTCATCATTGTTTCCAGTTGGTTATCTTAATTAATAAATTGCATTAGAAATGAAAGCAGATTCTACGTGTTTTGTATATGAAACATGGCTTCATTTATCCTATCTTGTGTAACCATCCTGTGCAAATTCATCTTAGTATGTT
This sequence comes from Prosopis cineraria, assembly GCF_029017545.1. Lineage (NCBI taxonomy): Eukaryota > Viridiplantae > Streptophyta > Magnoliopsida > Fabales > Fabaceae > Prosopis > Prosopis cineraria. The sequence continues at coordinate 5,125,028 of NW_026555345.1, read as the reverse complement.
TTTTAAAGTATACTAACACCCTTGCTTTTTATGTTTGTTTTCCTATTTTTTTAGTAGTTACATGGCTCCTGAATATTTTATGCACAGACTATTTTCTGAAAAGTCTAATGTATATAGTTTTGGAATTATAGTTTTAGAAGTTCTATGTGGCAAGAAAAATGCTAGATCTTATGAATCATACCTCTTAATAGATGTAAGTATTAAATCTAAGCTAATTGTTTTTTCCTATAATATATTGTCATATGTATCTAAATCGAATTAACATGCTGAGTATGGTGAAAAATTAAAAATTATGAATTTGATTATCTAATATTTGAGAAATTATTTCAGGTTTGGAAACATTGGAATGAGGGAATACCATTACAAGTATTGGACCCTTTTCTAATGGAATCTTCTTGTCATACTGAAGTTATCAAATGCATGCATATTGGGTTATTGTGTGTTTAGCTAAATCCAAATGATAGGCCAATGATGGCTCAGATTATTTCGTATCTTGCTAATTTTTCCATTGAATTACCATCTCCAAGAGAACCTCCATTCTTCATGCATTACAATTCAACTGTTGGAGCTGGATCTAGTTCATATTAGACTTCTCAAAAGTTCAAAGATGACTGTTTCAAATGAAATGTCTAGGACTGAACTCTTGCCTCAATGATCAAGCTTCATCTTTTCTATATTTATATATCTTTATGCCATGGATCTAATTCTATTTGCGTTTTGTTAATTCTCATAACACAAAAGATTTCAACCTGTAGAGATTATGGAATTATTTATGAAGAAACAAAGTAATGCAGTGAAATTTTGTAGCAGGAAATTGTACAGGAGGTATTAACCAATGTGCTTGCTAGCTATTCTCAACAATAATTAAGCTTGCATGGTGTTATATATATGTTTGATATATGCTTAACACCGACATTACACCTGTTGACGTAACATTGAATATACATATTTTGTTCTATGGCCGTGAATGAATCTTGTTGCTAGTCCAGTTCAATTCAACATGTTTTGTTGACCATAAAGGAAGTTTGATGCAGAGGATTTAAACTTTTGGCATATCAAATTATGAGACTCACCAAAAATGACCAAATAAAAATAGTGCAGTGTATGTACTATCTCTCCTCAATTGTATCTCACGAGCAATATTGTTTTTGGTAAAACTAAGGGATTCTTGGTAAGAAACAATGGGGTAATGCCGAAAATTGTTTATTTGGTCTACATATTCCATTAAATGATCTGTTTCTTGGCCCCCTGAAGCTTATCTGTTTCTTTCAAGCATGTTTATCAACCCCTCTTGAGCTCTGTGTAAAGTGATCCCTTTACATACAAGATGGTGGTGGGTGGTGGCTTGTTTAACTTTTTGAACAAAAAAAAAATCATGCATGTTATGAGTCCAGCTTTAAAAAAATTAATAATTATCTTAGCTTGTTCTAAAGAACAGATCAAAAGGAATCCATTAACACCTCCGCCGACCTTAAGAGGCATAATTAATGTAGATTTTCATTTTAAATTATAATTTTTAAAATAAAAGCTAAAAGTCACTGATAAATTGTAAAAACAAGGTATGGGTTAATATTGGATATTATGGAGTCCATGTAATGGGGATTGAAAATATCTCATCATATCATATCACACCACATGACAACAACCTAACGTGCTTCAATTGAATTTTATAAGATATATTTTATGTACATTTTTTATATGATTATGTGATTGTGTCAAATTCAAAAATTGTTAGACATAATTGAAAGTAACTCGAAATGTCCTAAAAATTTAGGTCAAGTTTAACTCAAATACAAACATGCACCTAGTAAGAGTAATAGTATGGCATAATATATTTGAGTATCTCACTAAGTTGTTGGGTCATTGTTTGAATTTTGATTTTTTGTTGTTGGACCTACCGCAACGTAGATAGGTTGTTTTCTTATGTGGCGTCTTTGGTGGGTTTTTTTTAGGTGCCTACTGGTGTTTGCTTCTTTTGTTTGTAAGCTTGGTGTTTCTTGTTTGTCTATATTCTTTTGAATGAAGTTATCCTTTTTTTTATTAAAAAAGCAAGAGTAATAGTACAAGTACGCAACAATAGCAAAGGCAAGAGTAAGAGAGCATTATTATTATTATCATTCTTACTGTTGAATGCAAGGCTCATAAGTCAGAACCCCTTTAGTAACTTCCTTGCCTTAGTTTGCACGCTACTCACTCTTGATAGTCAATATGCCCACCATGCCAAGTCATTTTCGGTCTTGATAGCGATTTTATTTCCAAACCAACCTCAACATGTTCACATTATTTTTGTCCTACTCTCTTCTTCAATTTTAGAGTTGATTAGAGTATACTAAAAGCTTGGTGCTTTATAATTCCCAACGGTGGAGTCTTTTTATATTTACTATAGCCAACATACAATGTAAGGTAGAAACTTGAAACACGTCCATAAGTGGAGTCTTCCAATATTTGCTATACTTGACATGATTATTTTCAATTAAATCAAGACATATAAATTTTTTATAGATTCCTCGTTCCATTCAGCATAGAAGAGAAACTATTACTTGTTATTTTGATTTTACTTATAGGAAAATCACATATCTTATTAAACATTTATTACAATTTTCCTAAATTATCTCTTATAAATTTATAATTTTCATTCACAATAAACAGTTAATTCAGCCTTATTTTGATTAAATACAATGGTATTTTAGTTTAGTTGTTTTTATTTTCAGATACAATTATTATAATTAATTGATTTTGGTAAATTGTGTAATACAGTTGTTGTAAAATCTCAAGTTTAACCTAAACTTATCCTTAACTAATCACACTTTAACATGGTAATAGAATACTACAAAATATATTTAGAATATAAACAAGTTGTCCCTACTATGGTAGAAAGGATTCTACCATGGTCGATAAGATTAAAATCATTTATCATATGCTAGTAAATAAGATGAGATTAAAAACCATAATAAAATAAGTATAATTTAGCAAACCACTGGGATCTCAAGTTGAATAATTAAATCAAACCTTATCAAGGCCAAGCAAGCATAAATCAAAGTTGAAAGGTATATGGAAGCATGAGATACTATTAGAATTGAAGACCAATTGAGAAAAAAAGGTAAAATGTTATTTTAACAATTTCTAGAGCATCTTCCACAACCAACCATTGATGCGCTACAGCTAAACCTCCTCTGCGCCGTGTATCATAGTGCATTGTACAAGCATAAGGATAGTGCTATCACAAAACAGTCTCAGAGGAGAACTTTTGACACATCCTAATTCTCCGCCCTATGTTCGATTAAGGTGATTTAGGTGTTCACAGAAAACACATTTAATGAACTAGTTAATGGCATTAGTTTTATTTCTAAATTATATTATAACAAAAGTTTAGACACCCATGACCAAAAACAACCCCTTTTTCACACTTTTAAACTTCCAAGGTGTTTAAATTCCAACCAAAGTATCAATAGCTAATACTAGATCAAGCCCAAGGAACTTAGGATAACCTGTATAATGCATTACAACACAAATATACAACACATTTTACATTTTCACTCATCAACCCCCATTTCATCAAAAAGCAAGGGGGTAATCAACATAAAAATTACTAAATAGTAAATATTCATCTACAGTCATCAAAATAATTATCAACATACTTGCACCAATATGTAGGCCTCGATTAGACATTGACAACTCATACAACAAAGCCTAAAGCACTAAATACAACCAATTAACACAACTAACTAGCATGACATGGTGCAAGTAATCAAAAGAATGTTCTAATTAGCAATGTCATACTACTAAAAAAAGAGCTATGTATAGCATCCTCTATATAGTGGTTATTTCAATAACTGTTGTATAGATGAGGTAGGATTTGATTTCAAGAACTATGTAACAGTTATATAAAATAACCACTAAATAGTCTTGCATTATATAGTGGTTAAAATAAAAACCTGTTATATAATCTTTATGTTTTTTAATTTTTTTACCTAGAAACTATTTAGTGGTTATTTTAAAATAATTGCTAAATAGTCTCATTTAACATGATTTTAGTTTCGCAAATCTTCATTGACGTTAACATTTCGGAGTCATCAAATGTTATATTTATTATAAATATAATATTTAAATAATATTTTATTTAATTAGTTTTAGGTAGCCTTTCCTACGGCAAAACACAATCTAATAGTTTTCACTTAATTTATAAAAAATATATTTTAAACACTAATTTTATAATAAATATATTATTTAAAAAATATTTTATTTAATTAACTTTAGGTGACATTTCTTGCATGAGGAAACACCATCGGAGGGTTTTAATTTTTTGTTATTTGATAGTTAATTATTTCTTTAGAATTGTTTTTTAATAAATATTTTATAGTAAATATAATATTTAACAAAGCTTACCACCTAATAGTTTTATTTATTTTATATAAATATATATTATTTTCAATAATTATTTTATCATAAATAAAATGTTTAATAAATATTTTATTTAATTAATATTAGGTGGCATTTCGTGTGAGGAAACGCCACCTAATAGTTTTCAATTATTTTATATAAATATATGTATTTTATAGGTAATATTTTATTTAATTAATCTTAGGTGTTTGTTTTCTCACCGGGTTTCAATTATTGTATATAAAATATATATTTTTAATAAAATTTTATAATAAA